>NC_134466.1:44656160-44959405 GCF_047948215.1 Lycorma delicatula
TTTTTCCATAACAAAGTCATACAATTTTTTTTCTATGTCTGTGTATTTTGATTTTAAGACACAAAAAGCCCTTTTATTATCAGTGCCTTTCACCAAAAGTTGTTTCTTCTTACGCCAGTCTGGAATGCAGCTTTCATCTACGTCAAATTTTCTTCCTGCCGCCCGATTTTCAAATTTTTCAGCCTCTTTTTTTTATAGTAAATGAAACGCGCAGCTTTTCATTTACTATAAAAGATCGTAGTAGCTGTCCTTTTGTACTCATTTTAATGCCATAATTAAAATAAATCACCGTATTAAACCTTACAAGATAAACTAAACAGATAAAATGCAAATAACGGTCCACATATATAAACAGTACAATGACTACGGCGAATAGACGAGACGACAATGGGTAACTGAAACTGTAACTGTAGTGTCATTAGAACCGGATGCAGCCAATACAAAATGAATCAGTTTTGCAAAAATACCGTAATTTCGTTCCTATCGATAATATGAACAGGATGTTATTAATTAAGGATGCATTTTGTATAAGCGGCATCCGGTATTGATAAACGAAAGCCTAATGTGATATAAACGAATATTTATGTGATTGAATTTAGGTACTTCTTAGAAAACGTTTACTTCACATAAATTATTCTAGCTAAAGGCTGTGTTTCAAGTAAACCCCGCAACTTTATTTTTTCTCTCCAATTCCAAGAAAAAAAGTGCGGGGGTACTCGAATAAATACGGTACATATATATATATTTTGTTTTTTTTTTGTTTTTGTCTTCAGTCCTTTGACTGGTTTGATGCAGCTCTCCAAGATTCCCCATCTAGTGCCAGTCGTTTAATTTAAATATACTCCCTACATCTTAATCACTAACTAATTTTTTTTGCATATTCGAAACGTTGCCTCCGCACAATGTTTCCCTTCTATTTGTCCCTTCAATATTAAAGTGACAATTCCAGATTGCCTTAATATGTGGCCTACAAGTCTTCTTTTCATTACATTTTTACAAATCCTTCTCTCTTCTTCAATTTGCCACAACAGCTCTTCAACTGTCACTTTATCCACCCATCTGATTTTTAACATTCTTCTGTAGTACCACATTTCAAAAGCTTCTAATCTTTTCTTCTCAGGTACTCCGATCGTCCAAGTTTCACTTACAGATAAAGCTACGCTTCAATAATATACTTTCAAAAATATTTTCCTGGAGTTTAAATTAATTTTTGATCACAGGTTAATAATTATTAATAAATCAATATATTTAAATTAAAAAAAAAAGTGTAAAAAAAGGAAATGAAGTCGAATTCGAACCAATGTGCGTTCCCATTGTACGATCAAAATATTTCATTAATTATTATTTTATTTGGTATAACTCTGGAAACAGTGAAAATGAGTACCACTAATGATATGTCGTTGAAAAGTTCTAAATGAGGTCAGATTACTGCAGTTAATGAAAAGTCAAATATCTATTATTTTTTTTTTTTATTTTGAGCTTTTTTGGACACTTTTGTTCCAGCCGATTGCAATCAAAAGGGGAAATGCACAACTAGATCTTACACCAGTCCTAAATTCAACATTCTACAGCTAATTTTTTTTTAGTTATGCGAGATACATATGTACGTACAGACGTCACGCCGAGACTAGTGTAAATGGATTCAGGGTTGATGATGATAATGGATATTTCCTTTGAAATTTGAAAATTGAGATTTTTTGCGATCACAATACTTCCTTTACTTCGCATAAGAAAGTAAAAACAAAATTTTACTTTGTTTGTTCATAAATTAAAGGTACACGGTTTAATTTTCACTTGATAATGATCTTTAAAAAATAAAAATAAATTAATGAAATTGCAAAAACCAGATTATTTTAAAGAAATTTAAGATTTCTACACACACACACACACACACACACACACACACACACACACACACACACACACACACACACGCACACACACACACACACACACACACACACACATACACACACACACACACACACACACACACACACACACACACACACACACACACACATACATATATATATATATATCCTCAGACTATATATAGTCTGAGGATATATTTGTAATAACATTAAAACATTAACATAAATGGAAGTTTAAGGTGGTTGGGAAAACAGACCGTCGGCCAACTCTCCAGTAACTGCTACACTTTTGCGTATTTTACAACCAGCATATATATATATATATATATATATAGTAATGACAACATACAACCTTTACCATGTTTTAGTTAACATAACAACTTAATTGGTTCTCAGTTAATTTATTGACAACTTTTAAACATGTTTTAATTTGGCTTTGCAGTTCTCATTTAAAATTTTATTTTTATTACAATAATTAATTACATAATTCCCTTTATTAGAGAATGAAAATATTTTTTATTTAATAAAGATATATTAAAATTTTTTAATATTTTTTTAACAATATTACTGGTTTTTAGTAAGTTTTAGAGTTGTTTAAAAATTTCTTATACGTAGAAATTTATGTATTTTTACTGATTTCAACAAAAAAAAAAGAAAAAAAAAGTTATTACTTAAGACAGTTTTATATATATCCTAGCAGACCCATCGCGGCTTCACTAGCTCTATAAGGTTACTTCGTTTCCCGTAGTGGTCAGGGGATGTTTAGCCGGTCAGGACTCTCTTCACTCGCCCTTCCCATTTAGCTAGGGGTCTCTACAACCTGGAAACCCTCTGTGTTCATCAAACTCATTCTTGTAAGAACAGTGATAATAATAAATAAAAATTAAAGCCTATTCAATTTATAATCTATCAGTGTATTGTAATTTTATCACAGCAACAGTTGTTTCAGTACAGGTCTTTCGTTTTGAGTCATCTAAGAATGTGGGTTTTAAAACATTCAGCCTCCATCTTTAAAATATAAATTATAACTAATTGTCCGTACTTTGTGGGGGTAAAACTGTATTTTTCCCGAACGACAAACACCTCTAGGAGGTGACCGTACTTCGTTTCTCTTTTTTTGTAAATGTTTTTATATTATGTTTTTTGGTCACGTAACCTGAGGCAGATGCCGCCAGTCGCGTGGTACATACAATAACAGTAGCTGCGTTGAGCCACCGCGTACACCGTCGCACTAATTAAAAAATCAAAATTCAAAAACCACGAAAATGGTATTTACATATTTAGCTTAATAGTATATGCAAATCACAATCTATTGAATATCTTATTAATATAGTGGGAAATGTAAAACAATTGCAATCATTGTTCAAATTATTTTTTCCTTACTTCACCCCTTTCAAGGTTGAATTTCAAAAAAACTAGAAATAAGTTTTTAGATATTTACATGAAGATCATACACATCAAAAATCTAGTTGATATCTTCATTTTTTACCGAGAAATTAAAAAGATATTGGGCTTTTAAAATCAATTTTTACCCTTTAAACTCGGAATTTTTAAAAATCTAGAAATTAGTTATTAGATATTTTCTTGAAGATTAGACACACCAAAAATCAAGTTGATATCTCCATTTTAAACGAAGAGTTAAAAAAAAAATAGTAAATTTCATTGTTACTCCATTTTACCCATTAAATTTCGAATTTAAAAAATCCTTTCTTAGTTTACAGTTATACCTTAGTATATAACTGTAAACTCTTAGTATACAGTTACTCTTTTTAGAGAAATATATATATATACAAATTTTAATCAATTAATCTTCAGTAGTTTTTGCTGGGATTTTATGAATCAGTCAGTCATTCATCAGTCAGGACATGTTTTTTATATATATATATATATATATATATACATATATATGTTTGTTTTCTCTAACCAAATTTTTTCAGCTACTACCGAGTCTGGGTGCGTGTGTAATCACCCAGGTGATTAGAATAAATACCCACCGGGTTGGTCTAGTGGTGAACGCGTCTTCCCAAATCAGCTGATTTGGAAGTCGACAGTTTCAGTGTTCAAGTCCTAGTAAAGTCAGTTATTTTTACACGGATTAGAATACTAGATTGTGGGTACTGGTGTTCTTTGGTGGTTGGGTTTCAATTAACCACACATCTCAGGAATTGTCGACTTGTACAAGACTACACTTCATTTACACTGATACATTTCATCCTCTGAAGTAACACCTGAACGGTAATTCCCGGAGGCTAAAAAAAAACACTAAAGAACATAGGTATCTAGAATCTAGCATTCACATATAAAAGCACGTGCCTCACAAGGACTCAAACCTTAGAACTTTTGATTTCGAAAATTAACTGATTTTACGACGACGAATTTAACCACCAGACCAATTTAAAGATTAATACGTATATATATATATATATATAATAAATTTTTTTTTGTATTTGTTCAAACCTTATTTCTTACTAATTATTGCCCACGGCGTTGCATGAGTTATCTAGTCCTCTAGTGATCCTGTAGTTAATTAAATCCCTTTGGTTTACTCAAATTAAATCCTTCTAAAGCCAGTTTTATTCAGGATGTCATTTATTGTTACTTTTTTTGGCGTTTTTCAACAAATGTTTTTTTATTGGTTTCCTTAATTTTTCAAATAATTTCGATTTTATTCCCATATTTATATATTAAAAATTTAAAATTTGTCAAAAGGAAAATCTCGTTAAAACCATAATAGGAACAGGTAAAAATTCAATAAAAACAAATATTTTAGGATTTTCTGATGATTTGGCCTTACTTGGAAGACGGTAAAAAACAAATCACCAGCCTAGAAATTAATTTCCCAAAATTTATTGGCCTGAAAATTTCTTATGAAAAGACAGAAATAGTGGCCATGGATTTCCTCTGTATAAACAAAATAAAAGTTAACGATAAAAAAATAAAAATAATTAATTTAAATACTTAGGTGAAATCATTCACTGCAAATTGAAGGAAAAACAAACATGGCAAAACAGCATAACCAAAATTAAAAGAGCACAAAGTCTAACTTTGCAAACATAGAATAAAAAATGTCTGTCAATAAAATCCAAAATTCACCATTGTAACACAGAAGTTCTTCCGGTGGAGCTTTATGCTAGTGAGACTATCTTTCAGATTAAGAATGAAAGTAAAACTGACCAATTACTTAAAACAGAAAGGCAAATTATCAGTCTGACGAATTGCCACAAATGAAACAGTCTATGAGCAAGTCGACCCGATTCTCAGTACAATGAAAAAACGTGAACAATTTAAATTCTTATGTGAAATCCATCCATTGCCGATTGAAGGAAAATCAAACATGGCAAAACAGAATAGCTAAAATTAAAAGAACACAAAGTCTAATTTGGCAAACATACAGTAAAAATTGACTGTCAATAAGATCCAAGATTCACCATAACACAGTAGTTCTTCCAGTGGCGCTTTATGCCTGCGAGACTATCTTTCAGAATAAGAAAGAAAGGAAAACCGACAAATTAATTAAAACAGAAAGACAAATTATCAGAATTTCTTTAAATAAAAGTTATCAAAATGATGGAGTCTAGCGAATTGCCACAAATGAAACAGTCTACGAACTAGTCGACCCGATTCTCAGTACAATGAAAAAACGAAGGATTTTCCATTTTTTCCACGTATTAAGAACGCCTGAACCGAATTCTAAAACAACTGGTCACAAGGAATATTAACAAAAAAAACCTGTGGAAAATATGTTGGAGAAATCCAAAGAGATCTTCAAGAAATTGGCTTGACGGTTGAGAACGCCTGTGATAAAATTAAAATTAATTACACACTTCAAAACAATAGATTCAACATTAAAAAATTAGAAAGGCGTAACAAAGTGAAGGTCACAGACGAAATCAGGAAGCAACGATCCGTTAGAATGAAGAAATACTGGGAAAATATCGAAAGCCCAGACTAATACGGAAATTCAAGAGGAGCTGAAATATGGTCCAGTGTGGCATTAAAAGTAAAGAAAAAAAAATTAATAAATCTAAAAAAATATTAGTTTTTCTGCAATTATCAGTAACTAATTAAGTTACAGATTTCATTTCGGGTTTTAATACACTCATTACTTCAGGATACAGATAAACAACATGCACTATTACGCTTACTCAATTATGAGAGAAGTTTTAAGAAAAATTAACTTTTCTGATATTCAATTGCATCCTAATCAAGATATCTCAGCAAATAATTAAGATACATAATTTATATTAGTTTTAAAACATTCATCTTGTCAAGCTCTATCAAATGAATTTAAACTGACTTCGATCAATCGATTCCGAAAAAAGGTTTTGAAGCAACTTTAATTAAATTAAATTAACCATTAAGAAAGGAAGAATGAGAAAGAAGTGTTATAACCAGAAAATAAATTATCTATTATAACTTAATTTATTTACTGATGACCGAAAGCAGCACGGATACCCTAGTAGTAAATTTCAAAATAAAAAATACAGTTATTCGATGCAGATTAATTACTATTTATAAATTAAAAGACCAATTTTTCTATGAAGCGAGTAATTTCCGCGCAAAAAAAGAATTAGTAAGCTAATGGTCTTATAAGAGTCATTCACAATATAATTCGTTTTCTTACGTAGTATTTATTATAATTTTTCCTTTCTATAATGTTTAAATTAACAAAAAATTATTTTCGAGATTTATTCCACCTCTCATTTTAATAATGATTAATTTTAATTATTACTTAGATTTTCTTAATTAACTTATAAAAAACTAATACCCCAGTCAATTTAGATTAATTAAAAATAATAATTCTTGATTTCTTGAAAAAATAACTTTGCAAATAATTGAGTTATGTTTATTCGCATACTCTCAGATCGGGAGGATACAATTTGTGAATATTATTAATTAGTGAATGGTTTCCCCTCTATGAATCATGAGACCTTGCCGTTGGTGAAGGGGCTTGAGTGCTCAGGGATACAGAGTAGCTGGACCGAAGGTGCATCCTTATCGGAGAGGTATCTGTTGAGAGCCAGACTAAGGAATGATTCCTGAAAGAGGGCAGCAGCTCTTTCAGTAGTTGTTAGGGGCGTGAGTCACAATGACTTGAACGGCCATATCAACATCACTCAGTCCTCTGAGTACTGCGCAGCTGAAAGCAATGGAAAACTACAGCTGTTTTTTTTTCCAAGAAAATGTGGCTCTCTGCATTTTCACACAACAATAATGTAGGCGCCTTCCTTGGTAAAATATTCCGGAGGTAAAATAGTCCCCCGTTCGGATCTCCGGGTGGGGACTACTAAGGAAGGGGTCACCAGAAAACTAAAAAATAACACGACTAGCACTAGATAGGGAATCTTGGAGAGCTGCATCAAACCAGTCAAATGACTGAAGACAAAAAAAGAAAAGGTGAATGGTTAGATTTTATTATTTGCTAATTAAATTATTTTATTATTTTATATTAAAACAAAGAAAAAATAAACTACTTTTTTAATTCTTTTTTTGTATTTATTTGAGTTACAATTTTACCGATTTTCTGATGGATTGGTAGCGTCTCAGCCTTTTATCTGGAGGTCCCTGGTTCGAATCCTGGTCAAGCATTATATCTTTCATACGCTAAAATTTTATATTTTCATATTCCCACGTACAAGGTTCATTTTTATAAGTTTTTTGATGAATATTCATCAGTAAAAAAAAAAACAAAAATAATTCATCAATTTATTCCTTGTTTCAAACGTAATAAATCTGCAAAACGATTTATTTTTGGTTTCTGGATTCAAATTTTCTTACATTTATTTTTACTGATTTTTCATGTACAAATTAAAAAAAAGCTGACAACACAGTTGTAGGACTTTCTTGCCATGAGGCTCTTTTCTGATGTACGGCTTACACATACAACTTAATTTATCATATTATTTAAACATAATATTGTTTTTTTGTTTATTTAATTAAATGATTCTAACATAATCGCTCGCGTATATCTTATTTTATTCGTTCGGGTGAGGTGGTACTAGCAGCCACATTGAATAATTTTTTACACTTTAAATTTTATTTATTTAATTCTACCCGCTCATCTTTTTTTTAAACCTCTAGAACCCCACCATTTGATTCAGAGGATGAGATGAATGATGACAAGTAGCGTGTGAAAATGCCATGCCTGACCGGGATTCGAACCTAGGATCCCCGGATGAAAGACCGAGACGCTACCACTCGCACCACAGAGGCCGGTACCTGTGACTAACGCTCCTTGTAGTGAGAGGGAGTACTAATGACACACTATTCTCACTTAGTCACTAGTTTATTTAGAGCCACCCCAGCATTTTTGGGGTGGGTGTGACTTTAGAAAAAAGATTTTTGGAAATATTATTTTTTAATTGTTAGCAAATGTCCCTAAGAAGAATAAGACCTTAATTAAGCGAAATCTCGTGATACTGAGAATGACCCTGCTCAACAGCCTCAGCTCCTTGATTTTTAAATTTGAAAATTTAAGTGCTTCAATGCTCCATATGTAGAAGTAATCTGCCCAAGTTTGGTCAAAATCGGTGGAATAGTTCTGAAGATAGAACTCTGTGCGACACTTAACACCGAACACACACACACGTACGTACGAACATCCGGAAAATTTCCATCCGGTTTTTTGGGTTCCTAAGATGTCAAAACGTAAAGATCCGCGTATATCCAAATTGGCCCGATTACCATACTTTCCTATCTATAGCTATAGTTCTGTTATAGCACCAGGCAGGAAAGTAAAAAAATAATTTTAATTTTTGTTTCATCATTTTCTTTTTGTGACATCTTAATAAAATTATTTTTCTTTCTCCTTAAGAATCTATTTTATGATATTTAAATTTCAAATCCATATTTATCAATTACAGAAAAAATAAGAAAAAAATAAATAAATTGTAGAAAATGTTTTAAATTTTTTCTTCTTTTCAAAAAGCAATGAAATCAAAGTTTTAAAGTAAGATTAAAGATTGAATTTAAATTTCAATACTTTGCCTTTATAGTGAACAAAAAAAGGAGTCGTACAAACCGCTAAACCTTTGTGCAAAAGTGAAAGTAAAATAAAATCGTGTCGTTATAAAATTTACCCAATTGTTACAATATAAAAGTCGTACCGTTTTGTATATATATATATATATATATATATATATATATATATATATATATGTGTGTGTATATATCGTAAATAAAATATAAAAATGCTGAATGTAAAAAGTTCTTATCACGAAAATGTATAACCTAATAGTTTCAAAATATATTTAAAAAATTGTTTTTTTAGTTTACATTACATGAACTGTGTACTTAAAAAAATAACATAAAATTTTATTAATTAAAAATAACAGTAATAATTTTTAAAAATATATATATATATATATATTGTCATTGACTATCCATATGTACTACAAATACGAGACAGTAATATTTATCCAACCCCAACGTTTTAATTAATTCAATACTAGGGGAATTAATAATCTTAAAAAAAAAATATTATAATTAAACTGAATTTGTTTGAAACTTCTTCAGCTTATTACAGAAAATGATATTCATTGACCTTACAGTAGATTTTATTAGTTAAAATTTATTAAAAAATGTTTTTAATTAGATTTTTTCGTATTGTCATAGATAATAAAATAAAAAAGATCATAATTAATTTTTATTAATTTTTCGAAAATAAATTGAATTAATAAAATAAAATTTTATGTCATCTGAAAAAATGATTATGAAAAATATCCGTACCGCGAGTGGTGGCGTTTCCGCCTTTCACCCGGATGTCCTGTGTTCAAATCCCGGTCTGGCACGCCATTTTTCATACTCAACAAATTTCCATTCGGGCTAAAACGACCATACCAGTCGATGTTCGCACATTTCATTAAATAAAACACCTCGTTATTCTGTTATTATTTTTATAAAACTTCAAAATAATCAGCAAAGATATAGCTAATTTATTCAAAGAGTATTCCTAACTTATTTATTTTTATTTAGAAAATAATTACAAATGTATTAGACTGATTCATGAAGAATATGACAAATTTTCAGGACATGTTCTACTGGTAAAAATAAAAAGAAAGTTCTTTTTTTTTTTAAACAGGTTCGCTTCGTTGTAGGCCTCCGTGGTGCGAGTGGTAGCGTCTCGGCCTTCCATCCGGAGTTTCCGGGTTCGAATCCCAATCGGCATGGTATTTTCACGCACACTACAAGTTATTCATCTCATCTTCTGAAGCAATGCCTAACAGTGGACCAGGAAGTTAAAAAAATTAAAAAAAAAGTTCGCTTCGTTAGCGAGTATCAGAAGGCGAAAAATTCGCCCTAATATTTGTACCTTCGATTTAATTAAGTTAGACTGTAATTTTTAGGACCAAAACTAAACGGGTATACTAAATTTAATGGTTTTATATGAAATCTGACCTGAAAAATTGTAAAAAAGTAGTACCAAAATTTTTTCTTGTGGTCTCTGAGAAACCTAGAGTAAAATACATACGATTGATAGAGTAAATATGTACGATTGGGGGTTGAAAAACACACTGTTATGTTTGGCTTAAAATAACTTTCTTAAAAGGATAATAAAATCATAAATTTTACTTGTACAAGTTAATCCTGAGATACTCATCAGTGTAATGTAACTGTAACGGTAAATATGTAATCTTGAACAAACTCAGACCGACCATTCCTGAGAAGTGTGGTTAATTGAAACGCAACCACCACTGTAGTGTCAACAATGATTTATGTCGTGCCGGCATGGAGTTGTGCTCTCACTATTAGCAGAAACAGAGACAGGTTGAAGAGAGCACACAGGGGGGATACTACTAGGAGTAGTATCTGCCTATAGAACTGTTTCTTACGAGGCCCTCTGTGTGCTCTCGGGAATGTTACCGATTGATCTTATCGCCAGATATAGAACTGACAGGTTTTTAGGGAGAGCAGAAAATGAAGTCAGGGAAAACATACATAGAATCTGGCAGGAGAGATGGGCGGAGGCTGGAGTGGCTGGATGGACAAGAACTTTAATTCCAGAATTAACAGGATGGATTAACAGGCGGCATGGAGAGACTGACTATTGGATCACCCAGTTCCTGACGGGACATGGGTGTTTCAATGGTTATCTCCATAAGGTGGGAAGAAGGAATGAACCCACGTGCATGTACTGCAAACAGGACGATGATTCTGAGCATACGTTTTTAGTATGTAATAAATGGATAAGGCTAAGACACGACGCGAGTATTCATGGAAAAACGCCGAAAGAAACCATGGATTTCATGCTCAGCAGTAAGGAGAACTGGAGGAAGGTCGCTGATTATATAAAGAAAATACTAAAACAGAAGAATGAAGATGAAAAAAGTATGGGTTTCTAGTATGTTAGGTTGGGTGGACAGCCTCAGCGGTGATAGCCAGCATGCTTAGGTGTGCTGGTTTCAATGATCTGCTGAGGACTCCTTGGGGTGTGCTGTAGGGACAAGAGCGTATTATAAAAGATCCGGGGGTCACATCACGACTTGCAGGTATGATGTGGTTCCATAGAGGACATAATAGAGAATCAAAAATCTCAAAAGAGCCACCGGTAGGCCTGACCTGCCATGCCGGTATATAGCCGGTAGACGGGGAGGGGCTATCAGAGTAACGGACACTGCCCTGGGTGGCGTAATACCATCAAGTCGGTCCGGCCCAGAGGAGTAGAGATAAAAAAAAAAAAAAAAAAAAACCACCAATGAACAACGTTATCCACACGGTCTAGTATTCAAATCCGAATAAAACTAACTTTATTAGGATTTGAACCTGATTACTTTGATTTCGAAATCAGCTGAATTACTACAATGAGTTTACCACTAGACCAACCCAGTGAGTTGTACAATGTAATATCAATGGTAAAGTACAATTTTGTTATAAAAAAACAAATGCCATATAATATAAAATAGATTAAGCATTTTATTATTTCCATAAAAATTACTTTAAGAACTGGAGTGTGGCATTCTTTATTTATTTATTTTTTCTTTCTTACTGATAAAACTTATAACATAATGAATATTATAAATAAAAATAATAAAACAAAAAAAACTATAAAAATATTAAGTGAAAATGAGGTATAAATATAATATAATGTTGCTTATACTGTTTAAAATATTCAAATTGTAACTTCAGATTTTTTCCGCGTTTGGCAAAGTTTCAAATATGTAAGTACGTTCTCAAGTAAAGTAATTCGTAACATGGTACATTAAAATAAAAATTTCTTCAAAGCTTAGCTTTAAATGTTATAATTTATTTTATAATAATTGCCTCCTAACTTTTAGTGAAAAATTTATTTATGCTTTCATTTTCGGTTATTATTTAAAGATTTTCTTTTGATGGGAATATTTATTTTTAACAATATTATTCAATATTTATATTTGCGTTTTTCTGTACTATGTATTGGTTCTGTATATATTATTACTAAATCTATTCAATAAAAAAAATAAAGCGTACATTAATTGCTTTACACTATTTGACCCGCGTCATTTACAATTATTTTAACTTATACAAGCCACCATATGTTCACGTACATTAATTAAATTCTTTTATTTTTTTTTTTTAAGAACAATTTATCTTTACGATGAAAGAATCTTTGTAAAAAAAAACTACATAAATAGTTCATTCATATCAAAATAATTATAATATATAAATCATGTTACAAATTTTAGGATAGCTATTTCATAAATAAATAAGACGGTATTATTAAGAATTTCCGTGGGTGATTAAGAGAAAACTTTGATCAAAAATGTATTAAAAGTTTTAAAAAAATATTTGATAATCCAAAAGAATATATCAAAGTATTTAACAATTATGATATGTGAACATACGAGTTCTGTAATTAAAGTAATGAGACTAATTTTTTTTTGCAGCCAAAGTGGCAACACTGTAAAGTTACTTTTTTTTTTTTAACCTCCGGGGCCGCAGTTAAGCATTACTGTACAGAGGATGAGATGAATGATTTGTACCGTGTGTGAAAAATGCCATGCCTGACCGGAATTCGAACCCGAATTTATAATAAAATATTAGTTATTAACAACAAATAATTATACAATTATTAGTTTAACAATCTTACCTGAAATATTAGGATAGATTAAAAGTCCCTTTATTACTCTTTAAATAAATGTATGTCATATATATATTTAATACTATGTTTTTTAAATTATTATAATCAGATGTTTCACCAAATCTGAGGCGGACACCACATGACTTACTTGTATGCCTATTAAATTACTCATTTTTTATAAAATGAAAAGTATATAAAATTTTATTTTATTAATAACTTCTAATATTTTTTCATATATATTTTTTTATTGTTATTATAGAATTATTGTATATTATAATTTTTATTTACAATCAGTGATTAATACTTATTAATAAATCAATATATTTAAATAAAAAAAAGTTTAAAAAAAAATATTAAGTTGCATTCGAGTAGATGTGCCTTCCCCTTACAAGATCCAAATATTTCATTAATTAAAATTTCATTTGGTTAAAACTCTGGAACCAAAGAAAATAAATACCACTTATGATATATCATTGAAAAATTCTCAATGAGGGCTTATTATTGCAGTTAAGAAAAGGTCATAAATCCAAATTTGTTTTGATTTTGGGATTTTTTGGTTGTCAATTGCAATCAAAAGAAGCACTGCACAACTAGATGTTACAACTGTCCTAAATCCAAAATTTCAACATCCTACAACTAATCATTTTTGAGTTATGCGAGATACGTACGTATAGACGTCACGGCATTACTAGTCAAAATGAGCTCAGGGATGATCAAAATGGATATTTTCGCTGAAATCTGAAACCCAAAATTTTTCGCGATCACAATACATCCTTTATTTCGTACAAGAAAGTAAAAAAAGGAAAATTTTCATCCTCTCCCTTATAAAATCACTAGTAACATAGTACTGAGACTTGTCATGACAGATCATCCAAAAACGACTTCTGAAGGGATATATAAACCCCCAATTGAACTCAAGATTACCGGGGTGTAAAGGGCCCTTTTCATTAAAAAAAAATTAAAATTAACACACTAAAAAACATGAAAATAAATTTAAAACTCTTAAAAACAGTTAAACATTTCTCAAGAAATGTTAAAAACAGTCGAAGTCAAGCATAGTTAGTTTTCTTTAAACCACATAAACTAATTTCATCTTGTATTTTATCGTCAAAGGTTATCCTTCGACCATCCTTTCTTATTTCTTTTTTTCATCTTCCTGAAGGCCTCGATGTTGAACTCCAGGGTGTCAGAGGTCTCGGAGATGAATTCTTTGGATCCCTCGCAGTAAATAAATAAATATCTCTCCTGCTACCGGTAACAGGTGATAACGTTCTACCATTTTCACTAATGTTACTGCAAGTTCACTTCTCCTGTTTTAAAGGGGGCTGTACAGGATCTGCCGGAGCTGCAGCAACCTGAGCATAGGACCTTAGGCGATCAGCTTGTCACAATTTTCTTCGCATCGTAGCATTTGATCTTCTGTGTAGTCTTCACTTTTTTGATACCTACTTCTTGTTTAATAACTGGACAATAATTCGATCTTGCGGAGAGGTATCTGTGGCAATTAACGCACATAGCTATGCATGGGCCATAAGGGTTCAACGGCTCACCACACACAAAAACTTTCTTTCTTTTAGATCGCGTCACTGTGTGTCCAAATTTTTTGCGCCTTAAACTGTAAAGTTACTAGTAAACATTTGGTTATATGAACAGCTGATTTATATTATATATTAATATTTTTAGTCTACTGTTGCCACGTGAGTAGTAAACAAATTTTCGTGAAACGAGTTTTGTGTGCGTTACAAAAGTAGTAATACTTATTATGAGCAACTTTGTGTAGCCATGTTTTGTGTTAAACTCGGTAAGAATGTTATTGAAACTTTTTAAAAATTGAAAAAAAAATATGCAGATGACGCTCTGTTACGAGTCTAAGTTTTTAGATGGTTTAAAGCATTCTCAGATGGGCGGGAATCATTTGTGGAAGATCCACGCTCTGGAAGATCGATAACGTCAAAAAGTGACGACAATGATGAGCGAATCAGAGAACGTGCTGCCGGTAGGTGAGGCTACTGGCTAGGAAAGGAGGGGGTGGTGTAGCGACCGGATACGCTACGAGGTGGGATCTTCTCCCCTCCGGGGGGGGGGATCGAGATGTCGGTAGGTGAGGAGGTCCCGTTAGAGTAAAAGAACACTCCCCTGGGCCGAGCTTTACTTAATTGTATGTCCGGCACAGGGAAATAGGGAATACAAAAAAAAATAATAATCAGAGACTTGAAACGGTACGACTGGCCGCCATTAACTGTCAGAATGATGGCTGAACAATTGAATTTAAACCGTACTTAAGTCCATCAAATTTCGACAAACGAATTGGACATGAAAAAATTTGTGCAAAATTGGTCCCAAAAATCTCACTCTTGAATTGAAAAACAACAAGATGGAAGTGTTCTGGAATCTTCTAGGACGAATTGAAACTGATTCTCTAAAAAAAATGTTATTACTGGTGATGTGTCATGTATATTTGAGTACGACCCAGAAACAAACCACCAGGGCAAGGAGTGGCACATTTCAAACTCACCACGTCCCAAAAAAGGAAAAATGAGCAAATCAAAACCATGATAATTTGTTTCTTTGACAGTAATGGTATTGTCCATAAGGAATTTTTGCCCACAGGACAGACTGTATGAAACACAGTACCGCATGAAAATAAACAAGAACAAAACGAAAGTAATGAAATGTAGTAGAAATAATGAAGATGGACCACTGAATGTAAAAATAGGCAGAGAAGAGATTATGGAGGTACACGAATTCTGTTATTTGGGAAGCAGAAGATGGAAAGATGGACGAAGCAGGAGCGATATAAAATGCCGAATAGCACAGGCAAAACGAGCCTTCAGTCAGAAATATAATTTGTTTACATCAAAATTTAATTTAAATGCCAGGAAAAGATTTTTGAAAGTATATGTTTGGAGCGTCGCTTTATATGGAAGTGAAACTTGGACGATCGGAGTATCTGAAAAGAAAAGATTAGAAGCTTTTGAAATGAGGTGCTGTAAGAGAATGTTAAAAATCAAATGGGTGGATAAAGTAACAAATGAAGAGGTGTTGCGGCAAATCGATGAAGAAACAAGAATTTGGAAAAATATAGTTAAAAGAAGAGACAGACTTATAGGCCACATATTAAGGCATCGTGTGGAATAGTCGCTTTAATATTGGAGGGACAGGTGAAGGAAAAAATTGTGTAGGCGGCAAGGTTTGGAATATGTAAAACAAATTGTTAGGGACGTAGGATGTAGGGGGTATACCGAAATGAAACGACTAGCACTAGATAGGGAATCTTGAAGAGCTGCATCAAAATGACTGAAGACATATATTATAATAATAATGAAACTACTGGAAAAACTACATATAAACATATGTTCGAAAATGCTTCGTTTGCGAGTTAACTAGTGAAAGATTTTGCTCGGATTTTAGCTATCCCAGTGAAATGTAGTCGTACTGAAATGTTTTGGGCGTTAATTAAGATGCAGAATTTGTGATTTATTATACTTTTTGACCTGAAATACCGAATAAAATACGTCCCAGAACCGTGTATTCTGTTGTTTTTGAGAAATATGGGTTGAAAACCTATAAGTTTGGGTAAAATAACCAATTTTTATTTTTCACATTAAATAACATTTTTTAAATAGTTAATAAAAGCATAATACCTTTAAACAAAATTTATAGAAACTTTAATTCTGAACAAAATGAAGTAAAATATGTAGCTGAAATCCGAGTGAAAACTTTCACTAGCCGTAACTCGCAAATGAATCACTTTAGGACGTATGTTTTTATGAACTTTTCAATTAGAAGTAGAATATGTTGTGAAAGTCCCGGGAGAAATTAGTGATATACTCTGTGTTACTTATTCGTGGCATTTACAATTTCCATTGTTTAAGAACAATTTATATTGTTCTTAAAAAATGATGCGTTTATCCTTAATTCTTTTACTAATATTTTTACAAAACTGTGAATGATTTCAAGCGTTTAAATTATTTAATGATCAGTAAATTTAGATCAAATTCGTGACGCATTTTTGCAGCACTTTTTTTATATAATTCTATTTTGAGTTCCTGACTTAGATGGTGTTTTATAAAAATTTCAAAAAAAAAAAAGAATAAAATAAAATCTCCTAAAATAAAATTTAGAAAAAAATGATGAAATTTTGGTCTGATTTTTTAATTAATAAAAATTAGTTTAACAGTTCTCGTGATATAAGGTATTTATTAATTGAATGTTTTACGGTACCATGGTTTATTATTATAGACGTGACTTCATTTTTTGTAGCTTACTGGATGTATAATGAATAATCAGGATTACCAGTAATTAACAATTTTTTTTTTATTCACTTGTTTTATGAATTATTTTGAGAATTTGTTCATGAAACTACACTCAATAGTACACTAGCAGTAAAAGCTAGAAACAAAAAAAAACCATTAAAAAAAATGAAATTAAATGGAAGATTACATTTACACGCAGGCATGTACACGTACGCATAAACGAATGAAAGTTTTATTGTGTGTGTGCGCGCGCGCGCGTGCGTAGAATATTTTTATTATCGGTAAATGTTTGTATATAATGAAAACCTGTAAATGCAGTAATTTTGAAATGATAATGCGGGTATATTTTATATCCTAGATTTTTCAGACCAGTTGTGTTTTTAATTAAAATTTGGCGATATGAGGTGTGTGAGTAGAATTTAAGTGCTGATATGGATAGATTTTTATTGGTCGGAAAGAAAATATTGAACGGTAAAATTTACGTCTAAAGGAGAAAATCCCATTTAAAACAATAAATAAAAAGAATAAAGCAGTGTAATATAAATACGACAGAAAAAAACATATTTATAAGAGTAACAGGGTAAAGGAATTGAAAAAAATCACATGAAATCTACATTCTATTGTTTTTTCTTCAGAAATCCTGTACATTAAAATGCACCTTAGTTTTACTCCGTGTTCCTCTGTAATAATTTTAAAAATATCTGATGTGGACACCGTTTGACTTCCTTGTACGCCTATTAAATTACATATATATACTTTTTTTTTTTAAATGAAAAGTATATACAATTTTATTTCATTAATAACTTGTGATATTTTTTTACATTTTTTTTTAATTTTATTGTTATTATTGAATTATAATTTATCGTAATTTTTTTTTTACAATCAGAGGTTAATAATTATTAATAAATCAATGCATTTAAATTAAAAAAAAGGGAGATGAAGTCTGATTCGTGCCGATGTGTCTTCCCCTTGTAAGTTCCCACTATTTCATTAATTAAAATTCTAAAACCAATGAAAATAAATACCGCTTATGATATATCGTCGAGAAGCTTTCAATGACGTCTTAATTCAGCCAGCACATGCGTCTTCCTCCGGAAAAGAAGGCGCATTGCTTCTTCCAAAAGCTAGGGCCCGTAGGCGTATTCCTGCTAGCCCGAATGGACTTTAGCGGACGGACTGAAGGGGAATCACGCCGGAAGTACGAAGCTCACAAAAGCTTAGTCTCCCACGATCAGCCTCGGTAAATAATTTTCACGTTGGTTCATGGGATAGGAACGCAAACCACCAAATCCGTCCATACATAAAACATGAAAAATTTATAACTGCCGATTAATAATTAATAACCCGCCCGATAAAAGAAAGACACAGCAGCAAGGGACTTTGTCCAGGTTCTGCGATATGTAGAAAAAAGTAATAAACTCCTGCCACCCTTGTGTTCAGTTCCTTTCCGACAGCTTACTTCTGGTGTTTAAGTATAAAATAAAATTTATATCTTCAGACTATATATGTATGTAGAAATCTAACAATTATTTTAAATAATCTGTTTTATATAATTTCATTAATTTATTTTTATTTTTTAAAGATAATTATCAAGTGAAAATTAAACCGTGTACCTTTAATTTATGAACAAAAAGAGTAAAATTTAGTTTTTACTTATTTATGCGAAGTAAAGGAAGTATTGTGATCGCAAAAAATCTCAATTTTCAAATTTCAACGGAAATATCCATTATCATCATCATCCCTGAATCCATTTTCACTTGTCTCGACGTCTGTACGTACGTATTTATCTCGCATAACTAAAAAACAAATAGCTGTAGAATGTTGAAATTTTGAATTTAGGACTGGTTGTGCATCTAGTTGTGCATCTCCTTTTTTGATTGCAATCGACTGGAACAAAAGTGTCCAAAAAATCTCAAAATAAAAAAAATAAAAATGGATATTTGACCTTTGCTTAACTGCAGTAATCTGCCCTCATTTAGAACTTTTCAACGATATATTATCAGTGGTACTCTTTTTTATTGGTTTCAGAGTTATAGCAAAATAAAATGTTAATTAATGAAATATTTGGGTCGTATAATGGGAAGGCACATTGGTTTGAATTTGACTTCATTCCCTTTTATTTAACTTTTTTTTAAATTTAAATATATTGATTTATTAATAATTATTAACCTCTGATTGTAAAAAAATGTGTATATGTAATTTAATAGCCGTACTAGTAAGTCATGTGTTGTCCACATCAGATTTTTTATACTCAGTGTTTTCTAAATAAGCAGTGCTCTCAACTTTGACCATTTAAATAATTGAGAATTGGTTGTTGTAAATATTATTAAATTAAATTAAATGATTATCTTAAACAAAGAAAAACTGTCTAGTTTTATACATATATGAACTAATATCCTCATAGCGGCTTTGTTCGCACAATATGATTATTTGCGTTTCCTGTCGCGGTTAATTTTTTAAAATACTTTTTAGATTCCTAACCGAGGACAGGTGCAGCCAATTGCGTCGCTCATACAATTACAGAGGTCAGTGACTGTAATGGTTGAACCGCCGTGCCCTACACCGTCGCACTACTTAAAAAATCGAAATTCAAAACAATCCGAAAATGGTTTTTAGTTGAAAAGTATTTGCAAACCCCAACCTAGTTTTTATCTAGTTTAATATAATCAGAAATGAACAATGAAATCATCATTGTTCAAATTTTTTTTACCTTTTTTCATCCCTTTCAAGGTCGAATTTTGAAAAACCTAGAAATTCGTATTTAGATATTTATATGAAGATTAAAAACATAAAAAATCAAGTTGATATCTTCATTTCTTACGAGAAATAAAAAAAAAAATTGTAAACTTCATTTTAACCCTTTAAAATTGAAATTTCAATTGATCCTTTCTTAGTTTCTTACATCGCAAAATGAACGTGTATATAAATTTTCATAAATTTATCTTTAATAATTTTCGCTGGACGTTGATGAATCAATCAGTCAGGACAAATTGCTTTATAGGTGCACGCGCGCGCGCGCGCGTATGTGTGTGGTGTGTATAGGATAGTGTATATATATATATATATGTATATACACACATATATATAGGATATATATGAGTGTATGTGTATAAAAATTATTGAAAATAATAATTACAAACCTGCTTGTTATTTAAATTTTGAAAAAGTTAAATCTTCATCAGTTAGTTAAATAATTCATATAACAGCAAGTTAAACTTTCCAAGTACATCCGATAATTTAATGAAGATTTTACTTAAATTTAAAAGTTACTATAACAGTCTACTTAGAAATTGTTCTTTAAAAATTAATTTAAAAACCAATCTTAAGTTTTCATTAAAAGTGAAATTGGAAAAGAAGTTATTATTTCATTATAAAATTTTACATATACTCCTATTTTAAAAGGTAAATTATTCATGATTATTCAGTTTTAAATAATAAATTCTTTAAACAATGTTTCCAAGTAAAAAAAAATAATGAATTTTAACTTGAAATGACTTTAAAAGAAAAATAAAGAAGGAAGTTTTCAATTCAACCCGTGTTTTATATTATTGCTAATATATATATATATATATATATATATATTTGTGTGTGTGTGTGTGTGTGTGTGTGTGTGTGTGTGCGTGTGTTTTGTTTTGTTTAAATGCGCGTGTGTGTGTTCAAGTCTTGGTTTCAATCAAATCCAGTGACTTTGATAATTTTTTAATTTATTTTATATAGAAAGTTACTGATGGTACCGCAAGTATTCTCTTTCAGATAACAATAGAAGTATTTTTCTTTACACGATTAGGTATCTAATCGCGTTACACGGAATCGTGGCACACGGAGATACCGTAGTTTAGTTAAAGATATCATAAAGGATTATCAGTGCCAGAGTTCAGAACAGATCACATTCAGGCGAGCTCAGTTAGAATTTCGGGAGTATACTGTAATCCTCGACATATGACGATGGTTGCTGTTTTCTCTAATTTTTTCTTAATTCTTGTTTCGTAATTTGTTCTGGGCGGTGATCGAATGCTAAGCATCTTCTCTGAGGATCCAGAGGCAGATCCCTGAAGTACTGCCATGTTACCATGAGTTTAAATGTGATCTCCGGATTGCAACCTACCTACTGGACATCGGATATTAATTTGATTCTTGACTTGTTGAACTTTTCCGTGTTCTCGGAAATTTCGCGGCTATAAACCGAAGTTGATAACAACTTCGATTCGAAATCTGACTACTAAGCTGTTCCGATTACTGTAAGTTTTTTGAATGACCATTACTCGCACGTAAAATTGGCGTTTGGTGGCGATCTACCGGTATTGTGTAATAGGGACTTCATTTTTTGACAAGTCTGTAGACGGTGTGGTTTATCGCAACTTAATTGAACAGTTAATTGATTTGTTAGATTTACACTACGTGAATATTTGTTCCAGCAGTATAACCCAACGTGTCATACTGGTAAAGAAACGCTAGATATGTTACTGGAATTTTTTGGCCATCGTTTAATATCAAGATTTCTGGCCTCCAAGATTTCCAGATATTACATCAGCAAACTTTTTCCTTTCGGGATATTTAATAAGTGTAGTTTTTAAAAACAATCCCCATTCTTGTACACTTGACGAATTGAAAGTTAGATTTCAAACATTACGAAAAGTGGCTGTAAACGTTATGAAAAGTTTACGAACCTGGACCGGGATCACAGAAAATCAATTTGAACATCTGTAAAGTTATTAAAGGTAATTTGAATATTGTTGTATAAGGATCTTATTAATATTAATAATTTATAACAAATTCAATCATCAAACAAAGGGATTGCATCCTTTTGAAACACACTGGTATTATTAGATATTAATATTAATCCACCGGATTGGTCTAATGATGAACGCGTCTTCCCAAATCAGCTGATTTGGAAGTCGAGAGTTCCAGCATTCAAGTCCTAGTTAAGGCTATTTTTATACGGATTTGAATACCAGATCGCTGATACCGGTGTTCTTTGTTGGTTGGGTTTCAATTAACCACACATCTCAGAAATGGTTGACCTGAGACTGTACAAGACTACATTTCACTTAAACTCATACATATCATCCTCTGAAGTATAAATAACGGTAATTCCAGGAGGCTAAACAAAAAAAAAGGAAGGAAAATATTACGTTGATGCACTCGTAAAGTTAGTATTATTGATTTGGAAATCAAGTTGAGTATATTTATTTTTAATCAATGTTATAATAAATACGAGTAAAATGAGGTCATATCTGTAATTAACCAACATACAATTTAATTTAAAAAAATATAAACATAAATTAATTTTAATGTTAAGTGTGTACTAAAACTAAAAAACAAAAAAATTTATTCAATTGTTTTTAATGCAATATTACGTTGTTACTGATTTTAAAATAGATTACGTAGTATTTAATTTTGTTTTGACAACATTTTTTTCTGAAGATTCCAGTTTGTACAGTCCTATTATTACTAACCAGTTAATGTTGTTTATACAATTTGATTTCATTCTTTGGTAAAATAATTTTCTTACTTTTAAATATTTATATAATTTGGTTATGTATATATTTGTAAACATTTAACAGTATAATAATGCTATAGAATATTTTTAATGGTGAGAAAGGAAGACTGTTAAAAGTAATATCCAAGAGGCCAGAGCTACATCGTTTTTTTACAAACAAATGTTTGTAGTGGGGATAACGAAAACGACGACCAGATTATTTGGCACCGTTTTAGAAACGGGGAGCTATTTTTACAATCTTCATTCTTCTGTATTTTCATCTCATTCTGTATTTTCTTTCTTTTAAACTAAAGAAATTAACATTAAATATTGCCTATACAAAATTATTTACCGTAAAATTTCTCTTCATAGGTACTTCTTAATAACTGAATTTATTCGTTTAAATTTTATTTATTTAAAAACGGATTTCCAATGAATAAAATTAATTGATTGTAATTCTAAAGAATTTTATTAAATCTGTTCTATACGATAGAAAAATTAATTCAGATAATTTTACATACTCGTAAAAAGCTTTTTTTTCAACCCTAAAGCTGTAAGAAAAGGTGGGTTATAAATATGAATCTCTATCTATATATTTAAGCTTATACCATTTTAAAAATTAAGAGATGTTAAACAATTTTTCTATGAAGTGAGGTGTCATATATACGGCATATGTATATACACCGGTGTACTTTGCTAGTTTTTTCCCCCATCCTTCTAGTCTCGGACCCGCAGCGGAAGCACACTCGGTCCTAGGAGTGCCATTGCCTCTAACCTTCCGGGCGACCATGCCGGAGCCAGCTATGCCATCCCTGGCATGGGGTACCACTCGGTCAACCGGGACTAGGTCCTCTCAATCGCCTGCCTCAAATCAAGGGGATTCCCTAACCGGGTCTCGGTCTTTATTTGCCTGCCTCAAATCAGAAGTCCCCTAAACAGGGGACCTCGGTCTTTACGCTTTCCCTTCCTACTCACCCCAGGAGTCCCCGTTCACTCATCGGAAGTGCAACACCTCAGCATTGTACTCCTCATGAACGGGGCTATCCAACCACACTCTACACTACTCCACTATGTACCATCCTCTTCCTCTTCAACTTCCTCCAATCCTACCAATGATTCCAGTTTCTAGGGCTATGCAACATTGCCTTTCACATTATTCGGTGTTATGGCACCAACAGTAGCCAGCACTTGCCTCCTAGCCTCCTCCCATCTAAAACAGTTAAAACACCGTGTGTTCAACCGTATCGCATTGCCCACAATATCTTGGTGGCTGGGTTTCAATTAACCACACGTCTCAGGAGCGGTCAGCCTGAGTCTGTTCAAAACTACACATTTACCAGTACATTTCAATTACACGCCAGACTGCGCACAGATGCCTTGACATATCTGCAGAGTACTGTTGACATCATGCCAATTTGTTGTTACTCTGTAACCTGGAATTCGTAAATAAATAAATATATATCACCAAGTTCTTTCGAGACTTTCCTAACCTATTCTATTCGTGAAAATAATGGAAAAAGTTCATACAAATATATGTAATAAAATGATTCGTTTGCGAGTTACGGTTAGCGAAAAATTTTGATCAGATTTTAGCTACCCCAGTGAAATGAGATACTGAAATTTTTAAGACATTAATTAAGAAGCAAAATTAGTGACATCTTTTGGATTTTTAGGTGAAAAATTAAATAAAATAAGTCAGAGCCAGAGCCAGAGCCGTATCTGCATTAGCTTTTGAGAAATCTGGGATGAAAACCAATAAATTGGGGTAAAAAACCTTATTTTTTTGTTGGACGTAAAATAACTTTGTTAGATGGGTAATAAACACATAAAATTATACAAAAAACTTGTAGGGAATTTAATTCTGAACAAATCTGTTTAAGATAAGTTGAATAAAACAAAGAAAAATTCGATTTTTATTTAGAAATACTACACTACTACATTTGTCAGTAAAGTAATCTAATGTAATCAAAAACAAAATTCTTTTTTGGTGGTGTGAACAATTTGTGAAAACTAAATTTATTGTTAGAAATAAAAAAAAAAATAAAAAAAAGTAATTACACAACAATTGTTAAGATAAAAATAAATAAAAATTATTTACATAATAATTTTTATTAACGATACAAATATCATAAATATTTTGAAATAAATATTATTTAAAAGTTGACAATCAAATAACAACAGCTTATCAACAATTCGCAATAAAGTATTATTGTTTAAATAATTTTGTTAGGTACATTAAGTATATAAGGTACTGTGAATTGTGCTGTCGTTAGCAAAGATTTTCTGTGAATTTTAGTTTGAACGTGATCCGTTTGCCATTGCCTTATTTACAGCAGAGGAATACGCTGATATGGTATTCATTTACTATCTGTGCGTAATGGTAATTTTACAGTTTCTATATAGAATATGAAACACATTTTCCGAACGCCAGGATTCCAGATCCCAAAAGAATTAGCGGGACTTTTCTCTCAATCTTCGGGAAACAGGATCACTACTTATAGAATTCGTACCAGCCACGAATAAAGATCCAACACGACGCAGTTGATTGATGAAATTATTATCGATTCGGTTCAGCGCAGATCATACGTTAGTATACGACATCTTTCTAAACGGATCGGAGTTTCACATTTGATGGGTTTGGAGGATATTTAAAAATATAAGTTTTTCTTTATCATAAAACAACCGGTTCAACATCTACACCCAGGAGAGAGTCCGCTTTGCATGGAGTTCTGCAACTGGTGGAACACAAATCGATAACTCTAGAAGTACGTTTTGTTTTTCGACGAGGGAAATTTTATTCGAGACGGCATTAACAACTTATGGAATGAACATACATAGGCGGAAGTAAATCCTCATGAAACGGTGGAAGGCAATCTTTAACACCGATTTAGCGTTAATTTTTGGCTCGGCCTTCATCATAATAATCTATTTGGACCGTTCATATTACCTGGCCGCTTAAATCCTGAGGTCTACTGTCAATTTCTACAAGAAGAATTGCCGTAGTTACTTAAAGATGTTCCTCTAGCATTGAACTGTGAAAATACTTCAAGCACGATGTCACGCCTCCTCACTTCTCTTGTGTAGTTTCCATTCACTTAAATCATAGTTTACCTGAAAATGGATCGGTCGTAGAGATACACATTTCTGGCTACCAGGGATCGCCTGATATATAATACCTTTAAATTTTTTGCGTCTGGAGATAGCTGAAAAAATATTGTGTACAAAACAAAAAATATATTCACGTGAGGAATTGAATTTTCCGCGTCATAGATACGGCTGAGCAACTTAAGGACAGTCGTGAAGAACTAAAAATAGCAACAAAAGAAAATCGAAGCTTACCAAGAAATGACTTTAAAATAGTGGGCTCATTTTTTAAAATTCGTTATAAATTAAAACGTATAATGCACTTTGGTCTAGTGTTTCTAGATAAAATTCAATTTTTCTAACTTTTCTTTATTTCATTCAGCTTTATCTTTCATCCTTTTGCTTAGAATTCAATTATCAGCAAGTTTTGTTTAAACGTTTTATACCTTTATTGTCTATTAACAACGAAATTAAGTAATTTTTATTTTACAATTGTTGTGTAATTTCCACTTTCAGTTTCTAAAGCAATTTTTCAGAGTACAAATTTTTCACATCATTAAAAATGAATTTAGTTTTTGTTTACATTAAAAAAGTACTTTTCTGACAAATGTAGTTATAGACTGTTATAATTTTAAGAAATCGCTAATTCAGTACCTTAATTAATGTCCTAAAAATTACAGTACGATCTCATTTCACCGGGGTAGCTGAAATCCGGACGAAATCTTTCAGTAGTTGTAATTCGCATACGAAGCATTTTAGGAGATATGATTTATGAAATTTTCCATTATTTTCACAAGTAGAATAGGTTATAAAAATCTCGAATAGGAGATAGACTCGGTATATGGTTCCACAAAAATATTATGCAAAAAAAAAATCAAATTAAAAAAACATCTGTACCTAAAAAACAACATGTCCTGACTAATTTATCAACTTTCTGTTATAACTATTGAAAATATATTAATGAGAATTTTTAAACACGTTCTTCTTACGGTGTAATGAACCATAAGAAAGGATTTTTTGACATTCCGAGTTTATAGGGTTAAAATGAGATTTACAAGTTTTTTTTTATTTCTCGGTAACAAATGACGATATCAACTTGATTTTTGGTGTGTATAATTTTCATGTGAATATTTAAAAAAAAAAATTCAGCTCTTTCGAAATTTCCTCTTGAAGAGCGGAAAAAGGGTGAAAGAAAGAAGGAAAGGGAGAATAAAGGAGTAAGAAAGTAAAACAATTTGAACAATGATTACAAATATTCTCCATTTCCAACTATAGTAAACGAAATATTCAATAGATTTGGGCTTGCAAATACTCTTCAGGGAAATATTTAAAAATTATTTTAATTTTGATTTTTAAGAGATGCGACGGTGTATGGCGCGACGGCTCAACAAACATAATCACTGTTACTGTATGTGCGACGCGACAAGCTGCATCTGCCTCCTGTTACTTGAATAAAAAACAAAAATAATTCTAAAAAAATTGAGGAACGAAGTAAGGTCACTTCGTATATGTGTTTGTCGGATAACCAGCTAAACTACTGTTTTTAAGATGGAGGCTGACAATTTTGAAACCTTGCTCTGAAGAATTTGATACTTTTTCTAAATTGATCAGGCTTATTTTTTATTTATCATTATTATTCTCACAAGCATGAGTTTAATGAACACACGGTGTACACGGGGCAGAACCCACTGGTTAAACGGGGATATATATATATATATATATAAATATAAATAATAAATTCATAATAATAATAAAAAAATATAGATATTAAATATAATAAATTAAAAAAACTAAATAAAAACTATGTAAATTAATAAAAATGAAATGTAATACAAATAGGTAAATAAAATTTAAGCAGAAGAATTGTTTAGTAATTTACCTAGAAATTATTGTTGAAAAAAGTAAAAGAAAATGATCACAAGTAATAAATCGATTTAAGTCTTTTATATTATACACGAGGCTATTTATAAATCTTTCACACTGGCGCGCTACACAAAGGCAAAAGATAATATCGAGTCGGGCGTGACAGCACATGATAGCTAAAATCCCCCTCTACAAACCTGCGATAATGCGTTGAAATCCGTTTGTCGGTTTTTTTTTTCAGTAGCAGTTAAAATGGAGTCGAGTACGACCAATATGTCAATACGGTTAAAACAGGGTGCAGTGATCGAATTTTTAACATCAGAAAATGTGAATCCTACTCATATTTTTCATCGTTTAAAAGCGGTTTACAGTAGTGAAACAGTTGATAGGAGCACTGTGAATAGGTGGGCGTTGAAATTTTGCGAATGGGAAGCTGGTAAAGCGATAATTGAGGACGCATCTCGCAGCGGACGACCAGTTTCTGTGACTGACGATAAACATCGAAAGGTGGTGGACGATTTGCTTCAAAATTACTGGTGAATTACCCAGCAACGCATCGCTGTTAAGTTAGGTATATCTAAAGAACGAGTTGACCATTTTAAGGAACAATTGGGTTACTGTAAAATCTGTGAATGGATACAGCGCAAACGCTCTGATGGCTCTCCGTAAAGTGAAGTTTGAATCTATTCCGCATCCCCCAAACTCACCGGATTTGGTCCCGTTCCACTTCTACTTCTTCCCTCATCTCAAGAGAGATCTCAAAGGTAATCATTATACCACCGACGATGAGGTGAAGAAAGCTGTGGCCACTTGAATCTGAGAAAGACCGCCAGAATATTTCATTGACGGAATGCAAAATGTTTCACACGTTGGGAAAAGTGTATCAGTGTAAACTTATATTGAAAACTTTATATTGAAAAATAAATATTGCATTTTGTAGCTAAGTTATTGTACTTTTATCCATTTTTATTAAATTACAATATCTCTTTTCATTCCTATGCTACGCATATATGTGCTAGATATATCACCCAAACCTTGTACAATAAATATTCAATTTTCATATTTATTAAAATATATGTAATTTATTAAATAAACGTTTACTGTATTTTCATAAATGTTTTTTTAATTTATGTTATCAATTTCAAATTACCTTTTTATAATTAATTCGTAAATTACATGATTATAGTAAGTAAATTACAAAATTATTTCCTTGTAAATTTTCTTTTGTATCCATACATTACATTGTTTCAGTAGGTAACTACTATATACTCGTATTGTTAACTTACAATAGATAGATTAATTCACAAAGCGTGAACACGTTTTCTCTGCATGTCGTTATGATATATATATATATCATTGCACTGGGATAAACATGTAGGATATTATATATATATTCCTATCTCTTATTGTACTTTAATGCATCAAAACTGTTGGATATGAGTACACATAAACTGTTAACATAATTTTAGTCTTGTAACTATGATATTTTGCATTTAAAAATTAATTTTTTTTTTTTTTTATGCAAATTAATTATTTTTTTAACAATGTGATTTAATAAGAAAAATTTTAAAAGACTAACAATGAATAAAATATAACAAAAAAATTCATGAAATTAGTATTCTGAATGATAAAAGAAACTATAAAGTACTATTTTTTTATTTTATTTTTTACTATTAATTGGCCTTATAAACGTCGAAGCATGTGCATGTAAATATAACATTTAAATTTTGTAGCATATAAAAAATTCCATGCCAACTTGGCTGACTTGGGAAGACGCGTTCTCTACTAGACCAACCGGAGGGGTTTCCATAGTTCATCTAACCTAAAAAAAAACCGACTTCCTCTTGAGCACCTGGACATCCTTTTACTTCTTGTTCTGTGGGCTAAAAAATAGGGTCAAAACAAGGATATTTACAAAAAACTAAATATTTGTGTAGGTTTCAACAATTTTAATCAACTAGTCTTCGAGTTATGAAATTGATGATGTGTGCTATGTCTTATATATCTGCTGCAAGTACGAAGTTGAACGAAGCAGCTAGAGAGCTTACGAGGATCAGTTCTGGTTTTGATCGGCCAGTTAATTGGAAAACCAAAAGGGAATGGGTCATAGTTGGCGACTTCCTTAGATTCTTTATCCTGTGGAGAATGGCTGAAGAGATTTGATGCTGTTATAGATGTGTAGATAGAATAGCAACCCGGATGGCTAGGGGCCCGCCTGAGTGCTTACTTTACCAAGATAGGCATTTTGGCATAGAACCCTGGATAGCTTCGATAGTCGCTGTTATGATGGAAATGTTGTATGGGAGACCGTAGGAATTGACCTCGCTCCCGGAAGACGGACTAGAGCAAATAGAGACAGGGTTTGTTTTCATATTAAATGTATAAATTTGTTTCTTGATTTTTAAGTAAAGCAAGAAGGCTTTGAGGAAATTGAATTGTAGGATAAAATTGTCGGTTTTGCGATCAGCAGTTCTTTTCTTGGTATAAGAATAGTATTTTTGGTGTTTAAAGACTCAGTGAAGTAATAATCTGAGTACATATTTTAATTGGAATTATATATAAGAAGATTTTTGTTTGAAGACTTTGGTGTTGGAGAAAGGTGCGGGAATCGCACTTCCATGAAACGGTTAATTTGATAGTTGAGGGTTATAAGTTATTGTAGGTTGTTGTGGTTGGAAGAAGCCATACAAAAGTAGGTTGGATAAACACACTGATGGAAATGTCTACCGAGGAATTTGATCGGTGGCATCCTAACAGAGTCCAAGCTGATGACTGTGTTTTCTTATCAAGTTTAGAAGGTCTAAAAGACGATCTGCGGTAAAACCATCAGGACTAGGAATGGAAGGTGTGGTGTGGCGACCGGAATCATCACAAGGCCGGTGTCTTCCTGTACAGGATTCAGGATGTTCAGAAATAATGTTGAATACCTCAAATTCCTTTTGATCTAAAGCTTTATAATATTAAATGATTTACATAAATTACAATAAATACTTATATCGTACTAAAACTCAATTTTCTACGACAAAATTTCAAAGTCAAAAATTCAAAATACAAAAAACTATACTACTCCTCATGCTTTTAATGTTATCATTTCTCTATTCATAGAAATTTTTTGAACCATTTTCCAAGAATTAATATTGGACATATCGGTGATATTAATACACTCGAATTAATTATTTCTATAATTATTTTTTGTGTTTTTTGACAAAAGTAGTTTTGAAACGTTAATACCGACAAAACCCCAAACCCAAAGTTTTGGCCGGTCATTATATTTTTTAGGTAAATTTCATAAGAAAGCTACCTATTGTAATGGGTACCATGATTCGACTTCCGGAAAATTTCAACATATCTTCGCGTTTCACAACCCCCAAACTTTTTAAGCCAGTTCAAAAGTTTATGTATACATTCTATCATGGACATGGTAACTGCCGTAATTTTCACTTTCAAATTGATACATAAAATATAACCATCCAAAATCTCGGTCAAGATCGTTAATGGGCAAAACCGGACCACATAGGGGTGGAAATGGGGGAGACATTTTTGAAAAAAAAAACAAAAAACAAAATATAGTAATAACTTTCTTATTATGTAAAATATCGAACTCGTTTAACGTTCCTACTATTCTTTGGATAAGAGCCTAAAACTTAGCTAGTAAGTCTTTTGATTTTAGTAAAATCTTTTGATATCACCAACCATTGACCCAAGAGGTGAAAAAATGGGGTTTTGAAGACAAAAATTCAAACCTTCCTTAATAGATACAGGATCGAATCAGTTTAAAGTGGTCGTTAGTCCTCTAAACATTACCTAAAACTTTTGTTGAAAGAATTTTTGATATGACTAATCCTTACGGTAAGGGCTGACCAAAATTTTGCTGGAATTGTAAGATTGGGAGGCTTGTCGTATGCTAAACATGTGAAACTTTTTTTCACGTGCATCCATTGTCGTATTGAGTAAATTTGAAGTTTTTATTAACTTCAAAGGTGGAAATCTTTTTTATCCCCTACTTAGCACCGGTGAAATCTACCTCCGTCTTCCGTTGTATCAAAAGGGATTTTTTTTTGTAATTTTATTTCTCTATTCATCCACATTTTTGGAAACATTTTTCAAAAATTCTTATTGGGCATATCGGTGATGTTTAATACCCTTACATAGTGCATATATATTCCGAAAATATCTATAATTTTTTTTTTGTGTTTTTTTGACTAAAATAGTTTTGAAACGTTAATATTTGCAAAATCCCATACCCAAAATTTTGGCCGATCGCTATTTCTTTTTATAGCTATAGTAGTGCAATAGCTCTAGCCGAGAAAGTAAAACGAATTATCGAAATTACTCCATTTCGTGGAAAAAAATCTGATTACTAAGTTGTTATACTTTCCTGGTATTGGTTATTTATTCTTATATAGTAGAAAAATAAGGATACATGATAAAATGTAAAAAAAATTGAAATCTCAATATTTTTAAAGTTTGATCGAATCCTCCGTCACCAATACTGCCCCCAAAATATTTTTCTTTACCACTTGCACCACTACTACTACTCTAAGGAAGACAAAAAAAAATACTCAAAAATAAACAGATGTTTTTTTTATTTTTGGGAAGGAGGAGAATTTTGGGGTATTTTTTTAATGGTAAGATAAATGTAATCTTAATGTAAAGTGAGATTATATTTGCAAAATTCTGAGAATATTGACCTCAAATAAATTATCTACTCTTCTTCCTCGAGATATTGATATCAAACTTTTAGAAACTAATTGCCTCATATACACGAGTCTCTGTTGCCAAATTTCATTAAAACCGGTTCATCTAATAAAAATTATTAAGCATCAAACTTATCAACACATGTACATACGTAGGTACGAATATTACTCCGACTTTTTTTTGTTTTTTGGGGTCTCTGGGTCATGCAACGTCGAGAAATGAAAAAAACCCATACCCCATTCTTTGACTGTTTAATATACATGTAACCAGCCTCCTTTCACCACCCGAGTTGCTACTTCTGATTTCATTAACTATGTAAAACAATTACTAAGAGCAAGGTGGCAAGGTGACTGGACGGCTACCGTTGATAATAAACTCCGACAGATTAAAGATTCTGTGTTACCATGGGACTCCTCATACAGAAAACCCCGGCGTGAGGAAGTAGTTCTCTGTCGATTGCGGATAGGACACACGAGTACCTGTTTACAAGAGAACAAGCACCTCTATGCGCCCGATGCAACTGCCGCGTGACTGTGCGCCACATACTCGCGGATTGCATATGTATGCGGGATTGCGTCGTAAATTTAAACTACCCAGAAACATCCGTGGTATATTGTGTAATGATAAAGAGGTTTTAAACCGGATGTTTCTGTTTTTGCGTAGTATAGGGTTAATACAAAAAATTTAATATTGTTGCTTATATTTTTAATGCTTTTACTTTTTAAATAAGTTTTTTTTCTCTCTGAGTTTTTGATTTTTTTTATCCGATTAGGAGCCTTTTACATTCCTTATCGGAATTTGTTAAATTTTATAAGTTATTTTTTTAAAATATATTAAAGACTGACTGTGATATTATTTGTAAGATTTTAGTAATATTAGTTTTAAGTTTTATTTCAACATTTTAATTTTTATTTTTAACCTAGTTTTAATTATATAATTTGTGTTAGTTCTAAGTTTTATTTAATTTTGTTATTTTAGTTTTAAGTTTTATATTAGATCTTTTATGGTTTTTAGTTTTTTTTAATCTTTTGTTATCCAAGAATGGGCTCTTTACACCCATCTTGGACTTTGTAAAATTCTATTTACCTTGATCTTATATTAGTTTTTACAGTTGATATTAGTTGTAAGTTTTAATCATCATTTATTTTTCTATTTAAAAAAAAGATCCGGGCGATGATAACGCACAAGCGTTTTTCGCCCTCAAAAAAAAAAAAAAAAAAAAAAAATATACTTACCTTCTTGCAGAGCAGTTGTAATGTTCAGATACCAGGAAAGCAATAAGGGTTGAATATATGTTTATAAAAAAATAAATTCAAGTCGAACTGAGAACCTCCTTTTTTACTGATGTCGGCTAAAAATTAAACTATTCTTAACATTGAATCTTTTGTCTTTCAATATATCTTTTAACTTAGTTTTGGTTTACATGGAAAAAAAGAAGTTTTATTTTCATTAAAACGTTAATGCTTTATCTTCTCTTTGAAGTATTTCTAGTTCGCTCTGTAGAGTTTCCTTAAAGTCTTTTATTGCTTTTTCGTCTGTAATTTTATTACATCTATCTGATTATTGCATAGAAAATAAATAAATATTTTTTCTTTACATTTAAAGCAGATTTAAAAAAAAAATATTGTATTTTTCTTCAATTTTATAGAATCTTCTTAGGAAATAAAAATAACTTTTATGTAGTTTATTTAATCTTTCATCAACTTTGATTATTTCCAATGAATGCTCTATCATTTCATATTGTTTAATCTTATCTAATTTTATCTTTGGTTTGGTATCTTTTGGTTTGGTTACAATTTATACGTATTTTTTTTCTTTCTAAATCGGTTAACACTTTTCCATTCTCATAAATTTTAAATGGAGGTCTAAATAACTCAATCAAATCTTGTTATTTTAGAAAATTTTAATGGTTTGTCTCCTAACAACATATTTACAAATATTGGCTCTTATATTGTTCACAAAAAGCCTCCTCACATAATTTTATTTATTTATTTAATAACAAATATATATTTTTAGAATTCCTTAATAATTGAAAGTAGTTTAATATTTTTCCTTTTTTTTCCCGCCTCCCAGGGCCGGATCCGCATATTCAAGCATAAACACGGCCCTGGGAGGTGTCATCACCTCTAACCACAGGAAAAGAGCAGCGCCAGGCCCGACTTGCCGTTCCCAGCCGCCCTAACCCGGTAGCCGGGACTTGGTCCTTTGATGTCTGGCCTCTAACGTGGGCTCTCCCACAGGGCACCCCCGTCGGGACAAAACTTTTTCAGCTTGGGGGTTCAGAAGTCCTCCTGCTTCCTCACCGCCGTTCACCCGAGCAAGTCCAGACGAATGACGACTCCACACAGGGTTGTCCCTCACCCCCTCGCACCCCGAACTTTCTGATGAATCACCTCTGCTACGTATTACGAGATAAGCGTGTACCAACGCTTGCTCATCAGCATCCTGCCTATGATTTTCTCCGCACTCAGTGATCCCACCTGCCGTTCACATACCTGACGGTTATGATTCCACCTGTCGCACTCGAAGACCACGTGCTCAAGAGTGTTACTGTCTGCGCAGTTCCTGCCTGCCTGTCTGGGCAGTTCTTATCGTCTGCCCTCCCCTTCCAAACAGGTATGTCTGAAAACCCCCGTGACCGGTCAGGAATTGCGCGAGCCGATATTTAATAGCCAATATTTTTATATATGAACACTTTTTTGCCTCGGATGTTGATTTTAATTTTGGATTCGGGTTAAGCATCGTTAGAGGAATAAAAAAATAAATACCCGAATGGCTGCCAAAATGAAAGTTTTGGAACCAAAATTTTACATTTACTGCAAACGCACCAATGTAAGGTTTATTCAACTGCATAAAATATATAAATATCTGTTTTGTAAATTAGTCATAAGACTCCACAATGGTTCAAAGACTAAGTTTTTAATAGTAGAAAAAAATGCCAAAAAATCACCAAAACACGAAATAAATAAATTATATTAACTTAGGAAATGTAGCGTAAATTGAGGGTAGAAATAATAACTTTGATAGAAATTATAAGATAGAAATAATTTGATTTGATAGAAATAATAAGAATGTTCGTTCGGGAAAGTATTACTAGACTTTTCACTGATAACTGGTTATTTATGGGTTTCTTGAAATAAACTCCAGTACCGTTAAATCATCTACAAAAAATTACTTTTAAAGAATAAATATTGTAATAAAAAAATACAAAATTATTATTAAAATTCATAAATAACCGTTATCTAGTGGCTGGCAGTGGTGGCTCGCGTATAGGCACTGTGAAACTGCAGCGCCCCTTATTTCCATTTAATATTATCGACAACATTTAATATAATAAGTCCTTTTTTCTTTAATTCTTTCTTTATACTTGTACAATATATAATCCTTAAGCTCATCAGCCATCCTCCAGTTTACTTTTAAAAAATACAAAAATATTTTTATGGAACTGTGCGCTTCACAGTTCCAGCGGCGTGGTGTTTGGATATTGTGCGCATGCGCAAATAGGAAGCTGCACGCGAGGCTGCTAGGGAGAGAGCACTGTTGCTCCCGCAGTGCCGACCCTGGCGTGCTGGTGGAAGATCGTTTTTTTTTTACTCCGCGTGTGTATGGAACGTTCCTTGTTCGTTTTCTTTTCTAGTTTAGTTGGCGGAAAGAATATGAAAGCGGTTTAGTTGTTTTTTTTAGTAGTGATCAGAAGATGGTGGAAAGCAAGGGCTCTTTCATTGCCAGATCTGTCCAAAAACACGCTGGAAGGGCGAAAGAGAAGGTAATTAGTAAAAACTAATTATGTATTTGTTTCTACATACATAGAAATTTAAAATAAGAACCATTGGACTATAGTGTTTTTAAGCGGGAATTTTATTAAGTTATTATCTAATGATACTAAAAAATATTATCTGTATTGACATTTTAGAAGGAAGATTAAAGAAAAACAAACCAACATACTTGGCGTTTATAGACCTAGAAAAGGCATTCGATAACGTAGACTGGAATAAAATGTTCAGCATATTAAAAAAGTTAGGGTTCAAATACAGAGATAGAAGAACAATTGCTAACATGTACAGGAACCAAACAGCAACAGTAATAATTGAAGAGCATAAGAAAGAAGCCGTAATAAGAAAGGGAGTCCGACAAGGATGTTCTCTATCTCCGTTACTTTTTAATCTTTACATGGATCTAGCAGTTAATGATGTTAAAGAACAATTTAGATTCGGAGTAACAGTACAAGGTGAAAAGATAAAGATGCTGATAATATAGTAATTCTAGCCGAGAATAAAAAGGATTTAGAAGAAACAATGAACGGCATAGATGAAGTCCTACGCAACAACTATCGCATGAAAAAAACAAGAAGAAAACCAAAGTAATAAAATGTAGTAGAAATAACAAAGATGGACCACTGAGTGTGAAAATAGGAGGAGAAAAGATTATGGAGGTAGAAGAATTTTGTTATTTGGGAAGTAGAATTACTGAAGATGGACGAAGCAGGACCGATATAAAATGCCGAATACAGCACAAGCGAAACGAGCCTTCAGTAAGAAATATAATTTGTTTACATCAAAAATTAATTTAAATGTCAGGAAAAGATTTTTGAATGTATATGTTTGGAGCGTCGCTTTATATGGAAGTGAAACTTGGACGATCGGAATATCTGAGAAGAAAAGATTAGAAGCTTTTGAAATGCGGTGCTATAGGAGAATGTTGAAAATCAGATGGGTGGATAAAGTGACAAATGAAGAGGTATTGCGAAAAATAGATGAAGAAAGAAGCAGTTGGAAAAATATAGTTAAAAGAAGAGACCGACTTATAGGCCACATACTAAGGCATCCTGGAATAGTCCCTTTAATATTGGAAGGACAGGTAGAAGGAAAAAATTGTGTAGGCAGGCCACGTATGGAATATGTAAAACAAATTGTTAGGGACGAAGGATGTAGAGGGTATACTGAAATGAAACGACTAGCACTAGATAGGGAAGATAGCACTAATCTTGGAGAGCTGCATCAAACCAGTCAAATGACTGAAGACAAAAAAAAAAAGATTGACCTTTTATTATTTATTCGATTAAACCGAATACCGTTTTTAAGTGTTTAAAAACCGTCTACCACATTTTTGAATGTGATAAAGTGTAGAATTAGATTATTATCCTGCTTCCAGTTAATCTATTTGATTCATTTTTTTCGGTTCTTTTATTTTACAGAAAACTTTAATTAAACTTGAAAAGGCCCAGAAAAAATTTTTCTGGAGCAGCACCCCCACTAATTTTAGCTACGAGCTGTCACTGATCGGTAGGACTGTACATCGAAGGTCCTTTGTTCGATTTGGCTAAAGCATCTAAAATTTAAACTAGTGAAAACTGAATATTCCAAATTAGTAATTATCGGTAACGATTTCTTCGTATTTCATGAAACTAAATAGAAAAAAAATGTGTTACCATTGTCATTTATTTATATTTTTTAGAATACATATATCATAAATGACAGATGTATACTAGCGCCAAAAATATAAAAATAGAAAGTTGTTTTGTAATGTAAAAGGTATTTTAAACATAAATTCTTGTACTTTCTTGTTCAGAATCGTACAAGTAATTTATTGAAATAACATTTTCAGTATTAAGCATTTATTTATGATCTTTAATAAAGATACATGCGTATCTCAAATATTGCGGTCGTTCAAAAATTTATTTTTTATTTGTGCGATATATATTTATATATATATATATATGTACAGGTTGACTCAAAATATGATTCTAAAATATTTTTGACTCAAAATAATAATTCTAGAACTTGAAGTGAGAAGAAAAGGTTCACACATAACATGTCTGAATACCCTTTTTATCGATTTAGAAAACATAATAATGAACCTTTTTGCATTTATTTATTCTAATTCTGTTTTATTTTATTTATTTTTATTTGTATTTAATTTTGATTATTATAATTTTTAAGTAATGCATAGTAAACAGATTATTAAAATCTTGTTTTCGTATTACGGCTTTTGTGTAATCTTTTTCTGGCATATATCCGTTTAATTTATGTATAATCGTTGCCAACAGAATTCCTGTTGTTTGAATAAAATTAATAAGAGGTAAAATTAAGCTTTAAGTCATAGTAAGTTTTGTTTTTTTTTTATTCATTTTTATTTGTCAGTACAATGAACTTAAATTTTATATTTTATTATCTTAACAAATAATTTTGTAATTTAATGTAATTTAGGTAATAAATTAAAAAAAAAGAAATGGTTTTATAGGATAAAGAAAAATAAATCTGTTTTGAAAGATAAAAAAATCTATAATTACAATTTTCTGTATTTCTCAATTTTAATGGTATTTTGGAATTTTATACAGCAGTTAAATAAATTAAATTATTTTAGATATTTTTTTCCATTGGTTTGTATAACGAAAGTTGAAAATTTTTAACGAAAATATATAAAATACCAACCTTTTCTATATATTAATAATATATCTTTTTCTGTTAAATTTATGATTATATTCAAAGATATTTGTAGGTTTTTTTTTTAAATGAGATGCTCGGATTCCCATCTTAGTAAAATATTATCTTTATTTTATAATTTACTTTCTTCGGATATGAAAATTTCTTAGCAGAAATATATTTTAAACGTTTATTTCTTTTAATAACAAAATATATATACAGAATATATCATAAGGGTTTCCCGGGACATTCACAGCCTATTCTACTGGTGAAAATAATGGAAAAAAATCAGATAAACATATGTTCTAAAGTGCTTCGTTTGCTAGTTATGACTGGTGAAAGATTTCGCTCGGATTTCAGCTACCCCGATGAAATGAAGTTTTCCTGAAATTTTTACAAAGTTAATTAAGGTTCAGAATTAGTGATTTCTTCTGTTTTTTTATCTTTAAAATTGAATAAAATAGGTCCCAGACCGAATCCGTGGTAGTTTTTTGAGAAATCTGGAGTGAAAACTAATAAATTTAGGTAAAAAACTCTAAGCCACCGGGTTGGTCTAGTGGTGAACGCGTCTTCCCGAATCAGCTAATTTGGAAGTCGAGATTTCCAGCGTTCAAGTCCTAGTAAAGTCAGTTATTTTTACACGGACTTGAATACTAGATCGTGGATACCGGTGTTCTTTGGTAGTTGGGTTTCAATTAACCACACATCTCAGAAATGGTCGAACTGAGATTGTACAAGACTACACTTCATTTACACTCATACATATCATCCTCATTCATCCTCTGAAGTATTATCTAAACGGTAGTTACCGGAGGCTAAACAGGAAAAAAGAAAGAAAGAAAAGAAAGAAAAGAAAGAAAAGAAAGAAAGGTAAAAAACTCTGTTTTTGTGTTGCTTTTGTTTTTAAGTTAAACGAGTAATAAACAAAAAACTTGTAGAGAATTTAATTCTGAATAAGTTGAATAAAACAAAGAAAATTTTGAAAAATTTAAATTTTATTTAGAAACAGTACATTAATACATTTGTCAAAAAGTACTTAATGTAAATAGAAACTAAATTATTTTTGGTGATACGACAAATTTATAAAAACAAAATTTGCTGTAAAAAAATGTATTAACCATTCAGGTCTTCGCTTCCTAGAGCTTCTACCTGTTCGTTATACATATGGTGTGTGAATATTAAAATTTTTTTGATATTCATTAAAGAAAAACAAATTAGTCAGTTCACTTCCATATATTTTGTTTAAAATGAAGTAAAAGGATATTCTTTTCATTAATGAAAATCTTTAATTCACAGATTCACTTCCGAGAGGGCTATTACCTCGATGTATGGCTTAACACCTTTCCTGGGATAACACTAACGTATCCGGAAGGTTTGAAATCAATCGGTGTTTGGTTCTCGCGTGTTGTTGTTGCAAACAAACAGACAGATCTGCATACTTTTCCAATTATGTATTCACTAACATATGAAATTAATGTACGGAAAAGATTGTTGTCGAAGCACGGTGAAGCTCCTTTTTATTCTTTTTCCTGTTTAACCTACGGTAATTACTGTTTAGATAATATTTCAGAGAATGAATACCTGGGGGAATATATATAAATGGGAAGTTCAAACAAGATATCCACTATGGAAAGACAGAAAAACTTCAGAAAGCATATAGAATCACATGGTCGCGCTATAACAAACAAAGTATATCGAATCAGGCGAAATACAGAGACCACAGGACAATTGTGACACCGAAAGCATTGTACACATCAGAAACTACTACAATTGGAGCATTAGGCATAACAGAAATATAAAAAATAGAAATGAAAATACTTAGAAAGATTTTTGGAGCTGTACGTAGAGATAGTTTATGGATGAAGAGACCAACCAGGAAATTTTATGAACGAACGGACACACTCGCGGACTAGATCAGAAAACCCAAACTTACATTCTACCGGTACATACAGCGAATGAACAACAACAACAACAACAGTTTTAGGGAGAGAATCTTTGATGTAATGAACGGCTCAATCACGAAAACCAATTGGCATCACGAAATAGAAGAGGAGTAATGGAAAATAATGGGGGACAGAAGAAAAGTTAGGGTATAAAATTATAAACAAGAAATTTGAAGTGAAAGAATAGAAGAAAAGAGGAGAAAAGTGGATAGAATAAAGGAAACAGGAACACAGATAAAGAATAAAGAGATTTTGAGAACAGAAAAAGAAGGAGAAAACAACTTAGGATCGCATAATCATGAAACGTTCAAGTTCAAACATGTAAGGGCAAAAATGAATAATAAGTTTCGAAACTAATCCTCAGTTAAATAAAACACCACATATAAAAGTTTCTAGATAAATAAAAAAGAGATAATATTGAGGTTTGTTGAATCCCAGTATGATATGGAAAATTGTAATCTGTAAATGAAAAGAATAAAGAACATTTTAAAAATTTTACTGCAAAGTCTAATCCTACCATTTAGGTTTTTTTATAACTTTTATTCGCACAGGATATTCTTAACAAAGAAGAAAAAGGGAATAAAAAATGAAATACCTCAAAACGTTTTTAAATTATTTTAATTAATTTAAATTTCTGTCCAGCCGATCCTTTAAGCGGCTTAAATAAAGAAAAATCTATGTATTTATTATATTTAGTTTTTTCAATAATTAATCTTTTTCCCTATTAAAAATCAACTAAAAATAATCTCTCTGAGTTATTACTATTCATAACTTACCAGATAAAATAGATTAATTTCGATGAAAAATAACTTTTCAATAAAATAAAATTTCATGAAATCTGATAAAATGTTTTGGTAAATAATATTTCTTTGGTAGTAAGTGGATAATATATATGGTATTGTACTGCTTAGAATTATCTAATAAATGTTTTTGGGTAAAGAATATGTTCCAAAAATAAATTTTTAATATTATCAGAAGGATATTGAAGTTGTTCAAGAACTTCTTTGACATAGCAAAGTCCAGCAGTTTAAACATTCCATTTTTTGTTGTTGTGGTGGTTAAATATTAAAATAGTTTAATCTATTTAAATTTCTTTAAAATTCAGATAATTAATTTCAGAATGATAATCAAAAGTTTATTTGAGATTTAACATATTTCTCGATTTTGAACCAAGCGTATTGCTCGTAAAATTTATGAGAACGTTCTGATATAGATTAATATTATTTACGATCGTAAATTCTAATAGTTCTAGAAGTTCTTCTCCCTATGATATCATCGACCTGTTGAAATTAAAATATTAAGATATTATAAAATATTAGTTGTTATGAAAATATTGATACCTAATTGAAAGTCAAATCTAATTAAGTACGACTTACCCTGTTGAAACCTTTTGGTTCAGAATATAAAAAACTATTGAGTGCTACTTTACGTGCTTGAGGATGAGTTCTCGCAGGTCACCGCTGCCTTTCATCTTGAGGTCCCGGGTTCGAATCCCGGTTAGATTTTTACACACGCTACAAATCGTTCATCTCATCCTCAGAAACAATATCTAATGGTGGTCCCGGAGATTAAACTGGAAAAAAAAGGTCGCTGCCGCCTTTCATCCGGAGGTCCCGGGTTCGAATCCCGTCTGGCATGACATTTTCACACGCTACTTGTCATTCATCTCATCCTCTGAAGAAATACCTAACGGTGGACCCGGAGGTTAAAAAAAGAAGAAAAAAAAAGGTCGCCGCCAGTCTGAACCACCGAGTTCGTCTAGTGGTGAACGCGTCTTCTCAAATCAGCTGATTAAGAAGTCAAGAGTTCCAACATTCAAATCCTACTAAAGCCAGTTGTTACTTTTATACGGATTTGAAAACTAGATCGTGGATACCAGCGTTCTTTGGTGTTTTTTTTTGTAATCCCATCTCCCTAGGACCGGATCCGCCGCAGAAGCACACTCGGTCCTAGGGGTGTCATTGCTTCTAACCTTCCGGGCGACCATGCCGAAGCCGGCTATGCCGTCCCCGGCACGGGATACCACCCGGTCAGCCAGGACTAGGTCTTCTCAATTGCCTGTCTCAAATCAGGGGTCCCCCAAGGAGGCTCCCTAACCGAGTCAGTCTTTATTTGCCTGCCTCAAATCAGAGGTACACCACACGGGACCTCCGATCGGAACTCTGTCTTTACACTACTCACCCCAGGAATTCCCGCTCACTCATCGGAAGTGCGACACCTCAGCATCGCTCTCCTCATGAACGGTGCTATCCAGCCACACCCTACACTACCCCACTAGGTAACATCCTCTTCCTCTGCAACTCCCTCCATCGCCTTGCTTTTCAGAATGTTGCCCACCATCTTACCAATTAGGTTAAAGTTTCTGCTCCCATCTACAGTTAAACACAGTGTGGTCAACCGTATCGCATTGCCCACTAAACCTACACTCTGGCGACCTCCTCTTCTTCCTATCACAAAGGAACTTATTAAAACAGCCATGGCCAGTCAAGAATTGTGTCAATTCATAATTGACCTCACCATGTTTCCTGACCAGCCATGGCTTTATCTGCGGCATTAGCCTCCTCGTCCAGTTACCCATCTGACTCCTTGACCACCTTTGCTGCCACTTATCCAACATTTCCCCTTTCGCCTGACTCTTCGGTTGCCCTTCTGCTCTTTGTACCGTTTCGTTCGCTACAAGATCTCGACCGAGGCGGCATCCCGGGTATCACCAATGCCGCTTCGGTCGAGACTGTACGATACGCCCTAACTGCCCCAATAACCAGGGGCCTCTGAAGGCTTAACAATTGGCTCTGGGCCTTCTTCTTCTTCAATGCACGTTTCCATGCCGGAACCGCATACATGACGACGGACCGAGCCACCGATCCCAATAACCTCCTTTTCGCCAAACTGAGTCCGCCAATCCTGCTCATTAGCGTGCACACCGCAGCCACTGTTTGTTTGCTTTTCTGTATAGCCTCGACCATATGAGGCTGAAAAGATCTCTTATTATCGAACCAGTTTCCAAGGTACTTTGCTTTGGCTGCCGGCACAATCTCCACATCTCCTACTACTAAAGTTATTGGAGCCAACCGCCTCCTTCCTGCCATAACAACAAGTTGAGTCTTCTCTAAGGCCAAATGAAGACCTTTATCCTCCAACCAGGCATGTACCATCCTCATGGCTTCATTGCCCTTTCTCACCAATTCATCCTCCGTTTTAGCGCGCGTGCTTTAGTTAGAATCATTGAATTAAATAAACGAAAAACTATAATATTTAAATAGACGATAAGTATTTTAAATTAAGTATTGTGGGTAAGCCGTATATCAGAAACAAACTACACTTCTAGGATTTTCCCGTTACGCGACAAACAGCGTTCCGGGAAAATCCTACAAACGTGTTGTCAACTTTTATTAAAATACAGTGAGATGATTTTCTCTCCACGTTATTATACCGGACATTATAATTCCATTATGGAGTATGAAACAGAGATACTTACATTTGATTTGATTCATGGAATATAGTTATGCACAACTGATGTGTTACAGCAAATGTTGAAAATGTCCGTCATTTTCCTAAAAGCATGTCCGATCCCTTCGTACCATATTTTTTGAGATGATTCCATTATCCCTGATGATCGATGAAGGGTGTAAAAAGATATGGTGGAAAGGGTGTTCTGAAGGATGGTCCGAAGACCATCCTTCAGAACACCATTCAGTTCAGTTCACCCTTCAGTTTCACCATTTCTGAAGGATGGTCTTCGGACCAGAAATGGTGAACATTTCCAACCTTTGTTGTAAGACATTACCAGCTGTCCATAACTACATTCCATGAATCAAATCAAATGTAAGTATCTCTGTATTATACTCCATAATGGAATAAAACTGTGTATTATAATTTGCACAATGAAATGATCTTATTATATCTTCATTATAATTTTTTTATTTAAGAAAATTTATTTTGATTTTTTTAGAAGATTTAATACTATACTTAATAAGCGTTAGAAATATAAACTTTTCTTAATGATAAAATGTAAATATTATATAATTTTTGTTGCGTTCAGTCATTTGACCGGTTTGATGCAGCTTTCCAAGATTACCTATCTAGTGCTAGTCGTTTCATTTCGATATACCCACTAAATCCTAAATCCCTAACAATTTGTTTTACATATTCCAAACGTTGCCTGCCTACACAATTTTTTCCTTCTACCTGTCCCTCCAATATTAAAGCGAGTATTCCAGGATGACTTAATGTGTGGCCTATAGGTCTGTCTCTTCTTTCAACTATATTTTTCCATATTCTTCTTTCTTCATCTTTTTGCTGCAACACCTCTTCATTTGTCACTTTATCCGCCCATTTGATTTTTAACATTCTCCTACACCACTACATTTCAAAACTTCTAATCTTTTCTTCTCAGGTACTACGATCATCCAAGTTTCACTTCCATATAAAACGGCGCTCCAAACATATACTTTCAACAGTCTTTACCTGACATTTAAGTTCATTTTTCATGTAAACAAATTATATTTCTGAAGGCTCGTTTCGCCTGTGCTATTCGGCATTTTACATCGCTCCTGCTTCGTCCATCTTTAGTAATTCTACTTCCCAAATAACAGAATTTTTCTACCTCCATAATCTTTTCTCTTCCCATTTTTACATTCAGTGGTCCATCTTCGTTATTTCTACTGCATTTCATTACTTTCATTTTGTTTATTTTCATGCTGTAGTTCTTGCGACTTGCTGTAGTTCTAGGACTTCATTCATGCTATTCATTGTTGCTTCTAAATCCTTTTTACTCTCAGCTAGAATTACTATATCATCAGCAAATCGTAGCATCTTTATCTTTTCACCTTGTACTGCTACTCCGGATCCAAATTGTTCGTTAACTTCGTTAACTGCTAGTTCTATGTAAAGAATAAAAAGTAACGGGAATAGGGAACATCCTTGTCGGACTCCCTTTCTTATTACGGCTTCTTTCTTATGTTCTTCAATTATTACTGTTGCTGTCTGGTTTCTGTAAATGCAAGCAATCGTTCTTCTATCTCTGTATTTGAACCATAATATTTTTAAAATGCTGAACATTTTATTCCAGTCTACGTTATTGAATGCCTTTTCTAGGTCTATAAATGCCAAGTATGTTGGTTTGTTTTTCTTTAATCTTCCTTCTACTATTAATCTGATCGCAAAAATTGCTTCCCTTGTCCCTATTCTTTTCCTGAAACCAAACTGGTCTTCTCCTAATACTTCTTCCACTCTCTTCTCAATTCTTCTGTACATAATTGTAGTTAAGTTTTTTGATGCTTGGCTAGTTAACTAATTTTTCTGTATTCTTCACATTTATCTGCACCTGCTTTCTTGGTATCATCACTATAACACTCTTTTTAAACTCTGACGGAACTTTCCCTATTTCGTAAATATTACACATCAGTTTGTATAATCTATCACTTGCTTCCTCACCTGCACTGCGCAGTAATTTTACAGGTTTCCGTCTATTCCAGGAGCCTTTCTGCCATTCCAATTTTTTAATGCTCTCTTAAATTCAGATCTCAGTATTATTTCTCCCCTTTCATTTTCTTCGACTTCCTCTTATAACACCATTTTCTAATTCATTTCCTCCATATAACTTTTCAATATATTCCACCCGCCTATCGACTTTGCTTTTCGTATTATAAATCGGTGTACCATCTTTGTTTAACACATTATTAGATTTTAATTTATATTTTTTTTATTAATACACTTTAAAGCAAAATTTAAAAAAAAATTTATCAAAGATAGAATTATTTTAAATATCTCTTACAAATTATTCATAAAACAACCATAAAATTTTATACTGTGGAAGGACAAATATTACAACTACGTGGGAAATAAATTGCAACGATCTTAACCATTTTTTTAAGTTATACAATGAAAATTGTTAATTAATTGATACTTTTAATATTCACGAATAGTTTTATAATTGTATTAAATAATTTTAATAGAAATTAAAAAATCTGAGATACTGTTGGTTGCCAAGTTAAAATTCACCAATCCAGTTATTAAATATAGGTGATATATTCAAATAGTATTATAGGTGTTGTATCTTTTTTTTATTATTTAAATACACTAACTAGATTGAATTTCCATTTTGTCTATTTTTATACCTGTGATATTTTATCTTTGTTTATTCGATTTTTTTTTTTAAATTTTAGAATCAATGCATTTTTTTAAAAGAAAATTAAAACAAAAAAATTGACTTAAAATAAACACAATAACATATCAGTTAGTTCACAGAAAACTACAAAAACACACAGTATCAAAAAACGTATTGTTTTCTTGTAAAATAATATCAGGAAAAAAATAAAAATTGGATTCGGCTACCGAATGAGATATATATATATATATATATGTAATATAGAATAAAGATATTGAATAACGATTTTAGAGAAAGGTGTATCTATTTAGTGTAAGAAAGATGGAATATTAAAAAACAAAATGAACTAAAATAAAAAAAGAAAGAGAAAATGAGAGTAATGGAGAACATCTGGCGATGTTAAACTGATCTTTTTTTTTATATTATTATTTCTTTCAAATACTACTATATGTTGTTTAACATAACAGGTAACCTGACTAGGTATAGAAGGGACAATTTTTAACTAGGAAAGAAATAGAATTATTGTTAAATAAATGAAAAAAAAAAAAATTGATGAAAAAAAAAATTACTTAAATATACATAAATATGTACCGTGGAATATCTCTATTATAATAAAAACATAATTTTTACATCGTTTAATCTTTCTAGGTTAAGCAAATTGTTACATTAAATAACTAATACTCTTATTTACTACGTGCCCTCATTTCTGATTTCATTCTTTTTCCTTTCTTTATTTCGTAAAAATATACGCATGTTCCTGTTTTCTTTTTGTGTGTAAATATGTTTGTGTAGCCTACATGTGTGTGTGTGTGTGTGTGTGTGTGTGTGTGTGTGTGTGTGCACGTTTGTGTCTTTTTGGCAGATCAGCAACAAAATAACACAAGAAAGGACATTAGTTTAATACATAGTACGCAGTATTTTAAATATAATTTTAGGTTAAAATTTTGTACAAAGCTTTGAATTTATGCAATTAAAAAAAAATTAATAAATTATTATTTTTTCATGAGTAATAATAATAATAATAATAATATTATTATTTTTTTATTATTATAATATTTTATGTTATGTTGCTTCTGTTTAAAGAATCTTAAAATCGTAAATTAAATCATACCAGATCAATTTTAACAACTTTTGTAATAAAAAAAGGCTTTAACAATTTTTATTTTTAAGACAGGCAGTAATTGCTTTTGTTTATTTATTTTTATATACTATTTAATAACTTCAATACAAATTATATTATGTTGTTGTAAGAAAGTAAGAGGAAGGGATCATAGGGCCTTACTTTCGGTAAGTAGTCCTACGCTGGGCTTCATGTCTAGCTATCGGGAATCTTTGGAGATACTGAGGCATCCATCAAAACGTAAAAGTCCGAGGGAGATACAGCTACGCAAAGAGATCAGCAATATTCTGAAGAAATAATTCCATAGTAAATCACCAAGAAAAAAATGATTCCGGAAGAAATATACATCTACTTTACAGTGAAACAGCTTGGATGTATACACTAAGAAAAGCCGGTCTCCTTAGCGCGAGTGGTAGCGTCTCGATGTTTCATCTGGAGGTCCCGGGTTCGAATCTCGGTCAGGCATGGCATTTTCACACGCTTAAATCATTTCATCTCATCCTCCGATGTAGTACCTAACGGTGATCCCGGAGGTTAGACGAAAAAAACATGGTTCTCTGGATTTATAGAACAAATTTTATGTTTTTTTTTTTGTATTTTTTTTAAGATTAGTGGTGTATGAGGTAATAACATTAGAAAATTAGGAAAGTGTTAAAAAATCGTTTAGCCGGAACTGCATCGGATATATCTATAAGTCTCTCTTTTTCTGTTTAGCTTCAGGAATCACCGTAAGGTATTACTTCAGAGTATCATGTAAATGTATTGTAGTCTTGCACAGTCTCAGGTCGACCATTCCTGAGATGTATGGTTAATTGAATCCAAACCAACAAAGAACTAAAAAATTTTAATTTTCTGTATCCTGTTCATAAATATAATGTTTCATTAACGCTTTCTGAATTATTTTGTATATTTAGTAACTTCAAAAGTTTATTTTATTATACAGAATGATTTTTTAGTACTGTTACCCAATTGTTAACGTCTAGTAATTTTTTTCTAAGAAAGGGAAATTTTGTTTTGCGACACGAAGTTGGTAGCGCTACTCAACCGGTATAGATACGGCAGTGTGAGTTGATTCTCCTTGAGCTGTGAAAACTTTTGTGCCGTTTCCGGTCGTGTTACGAACAGAATATCTTTTAACATAGAACAAGGAGTTTTCATTCTTGAACAATATTTTGCTACGAAATCGTACGCAAATGTAAAAGAATCATTTCAAATTAAATTTGTTGGTGTTCCTCCGCCAGAAAAAATGTCAATTTCTAGGCTAGCAAACCGATTTCGAGAGACAGGTAGTGTTTGTAACAGAAAACGTAGCGGTCGAACAACTCGCTTGATAGATGACGTTTTAGAGAATGTGAAAACAAGATTGTTCAATTCGCCACGGAAAAGTTTACGAAAACTTTCCACGTAAGTCGGTTTGTCATAATCGAGTGTTCAGAAAGCTGCTAAAAAATTGAAATTGTATCCGTATCGCGTAAGATTAGTCCAAGAGCTTCAGCCTCCAGATTTAAACAAGCGATTGCATTATTGCCGTTGGTTTAGGTCTCTCATAAACGATAACGGAATCGAATTTTTAAACACAGTGTTCTTTAGCGATGTAGCTTGGATCCATCTCGACGGTTATGTGAACAGTCAAAACTGTCGAATTTGGGCGGTTCAAAATCCTAACGCTTTACAAGACAAATCTTTGTATCCTGAAAAAATTGGTGTGTGGTGTGCGATATCTCGTCATGGTATAGTCGGACCCGTATTCTTCGAACAGACAGTAAATGGTGAAGTATACAGGAATATTGAGCGCCAATTTGTCTCCCTCCTGGAACCTCAAGAACGGTATTGCTGGTTTCAGCAAGACGGCGCTACATGCCGCGCGTCTCGAGAAAACGTGGATTTTCCGCAAGAGTTCTTTGACGATCGAATAATAAGCAAGGGCTTATGGCCTCCAAGGTCCCCAGACCTCACATCTCCTGGCTACTTTTTGTGGGGCTATATTAAGTCCGAGGCCTTCAAAAACAATCCTCACACTGATGAACTTAAAGTCAATATTACAGACTTAATCACGAATATTTCCAATGAAAATCTTAAAAAGGTTTCTGCTAATATGCTGAAAAGAGTCCGTGCGTGTATAACCGCAAGGGGTGGACATTTTGAGCATATTTTTTAACAATTATGTAAGTAATAACTTTTTATTAAATCTCTTTTGTAAGTACCAAATATATTTTTTATTCCACCTAAATTTCCCTATCTTAAATTACATTTAAAATTGGGTAACAGGACTAAAAAATCACACTGTATAATTTATATGGACTTTAATCGCATTTATTTTTTATTTTATAAATATTTGTATAATTTTTTACGCTAATCTGATCAAGAGTTTACTGCAGTTTTTTTTGGATCCATCCACGGAAAGTTCTGGATCAATTTTTTTTTTCTGTTGCATAACTACCCATTTTTAAAAGTTCTATGTGATGCATTATTGTGTACCGATAAGAATAAAATATTTATTTATTTTCCGATACGATTCTAATACTTTAGTTTGGCCTCTATTAGGATACCACCGGTGCAAATGCCTCGGGAGACATTTCCATCAGTGTATTATACTATTTACACAAACTACTATCGTCTTGGTATGGCCTCTTCCAACCACAACCACATTGTGGTTTACATTATTTTTTTTATATTATTTCATATACACTTCTGTGACCTGTTTTATTTATTTATCTTTTTTTTCCAAAATCATGTTATAAATTACTTTATTTTCATTTCTTGTACAGGTCCTGGAATTCTTTACGAGGAATTCAGGAGATACTTTGTATAATAAAATATATTATTAAGACTTTGTACTTATAGTGTCTTGCAAAGTTAGATAAATAAGGAAACTTAAAATTCAGAGTTATAATTTGAAATAAATGGAAATAAAAAAATTATACAAAATTTATATTTAAAAAAATAATAATAATAAATAAATCACGATATTGTATGAATTATCTTCTGCTTATCAGAAAAATATTTAATCATATCCTTTCGTTTGATTTTATATCTACACAGCTTTATTTTATTAGATCCAATTCTTTACTTGACAGTAGTAAGAAATTCATGAATTTATGCATTCAGATTATGATTTTGTCCTAAGATTGTAGTCAGCATCTTTTTATAAAGAACGTCAAAGTAATGGATCTTAAAAAATGCAATTTGTAAATTTCATTCGGATTAGGATGTCAAACTGAAATAATTACATAAAAAAATTATAAATATCATTAATCTCATCATGATTTGCTGCACTATTATTATTATTTCTTCGGGGTTACGGGCATCGATTACTTTAGTCATTAGTCCTCTTACCAAAAAAAAAAAAAAATCTAATGTGGGCACTATGTGACTCTTCCTTGTACGTCTATTAAATTACATATACATATTTTAAAATGAAAAATGAAAAATTTTATTTCATTAATAACTTTTGATATTTTATCATATTTTTTTTATTGTTATTATTAAATTATTATTTATCGTAAAAATCTAGTTACAATCAGAAATTAATAATTATTAATAAATCAATATATTTAAATTAAGAAAAGAGATCAAGTCTGAATCGAACAGATGTGCCTTCCCCTTGTAAAATCCAAATATTTCATTAATTAAATTTCATTTTAATTACCAAATGAACCAATGAAAATAAGTAAAACTTATGATACATAGTTGCAAACGTCCTAATAAACTCATTTCCATCTAGATGGCTCTGCTAATGTACAGAATTATCGGTTCTGGGCGTCGGAGAACCCACGTGAACTATACCAAAGACCTCTCCACACTTCAAAAGTAACAGCGTGATGCGGTGTCTCCAAAAATGGGATTGTTAGTCATTACATTTTTTGAAGAGGGGGAACTGCAGTTATAATATCATCAATGCATTACATCGATATGTTAAACAACTTACTTCATCCAGAACTGGAAAAGCATCAGGTGAACATGATTCCAACAGGATGGTGCCACAGTTCACACGACGAGAGCATCGATTGTAATGGTTCGACACATGTTTCCGGGACATATCATTTCACGATTCGGTGATATTTCTTGCCCGCAACGCTCCCCCTATCTATGAATTTGTGACTTATTTTTTTGGAGCTACCTGTAATCAAAAGTCTACGTGAATAAACCACATAGAATCGAAGAACTGAAAATTTCCATTCGTCAAAAAACTGAAGCTGTGTCGAATGAAATGTTAGAGAAAGTCATGTAGAGCTGTGAGGAGAGGGTCCGAATTTGCGTCTGACAAGAAGAACGTCATCTTACTGATATTATTTTCCAAACTAATCAAGGTATGTTGATTTCAAAAATTCAATAAAAATATTATTATTTAATGTAAAACTATTTTTTCTACAATTAAAAAAAACCGAAGTTATTCAGCAGTGAAAAACATGAGTTTCATATATATATATATATATATATATATATATATATATATACTCGTATTTACACAGAGTGATTCAGGAGGAGAGGGCAATACTTTAACAACTCATTCTAGAGGCTAAAAATAAGAAAAAAGTTCATGTAAACATAGGTCCGAAAACGCTTCGTTAGCGAGTTATACAGAGTGAAAGATTTCGCCCGAGTTTCAGTTCTTCCGGGTAAATTAAGGCTTTCTGAAATTCTGGGAAGGTCAGCTAAGGGCAACTTCAATTGTTTCTTATGGTTTTTGAGCTGCGAAATCGAAACAAATAGGTCACAGAACTGTATCTCTCTTAGTTTCTAAGATATCCCATGTAAAACGCCAAAAATAGGGTCAAAAAACACATTTCTTTACGTTTGACGTAATATAACGTTGTTAAATTGGCAATAAATCGTACATTTTTTAGACATAAATTGTAGAGAATTTAATTATAAGAAGATTGATGTAAATAATGTCCAAAAAAAGAAATAAAATTTTAAACATGTCGACTTTTATTGACAACAAAACCGACGAAAACTTAGAAGAAAATGTTCCAAAAAAGAAACGTGAAATGTGTAGGAACTCCATCAAGTTGGTAATACATTTGAATTCGTTTTGCTAAGGGGATATTTTCTAGCAATATATTAAATTCATTACGTAAAAATTCCAGATAATTTCTCCCTGTGACACGATGTTGTAGTATGAAAGGACCAATTAATTGGTCATCTATGACACCACACCAAACATTCACTGAAAATGTTTGCTGGAAATTCTTTTCCACTGTAGCATGTGGGTTTTCTTCAGACCACCGATGCGCATTCCGTGTGTTGTTTATTCCGTTACGAGTGAAAGTAGTTTCATCCGAAAATAGTATAAATGGAATTAAATGTTGATTCTTATTAACCCGTTGACAAAACCGCAGCCGGCTGGCGTAGTCACTAGGCTGGAGATGTTGCACTTTCTGAATATGAAAAGGATGCAATCCATTATTATTTAATGTCCTCCATATTCTACTTTGTGAAATATTGAGCCGTGTTGCAATTAATCGTGTTGTCTTTTCCGGACTACGTTAAACCATCTGCTGAATGTTTTCACCTTTATCAGCATGAGTTGCTTGTCCTTCAGATGAAATATGAGCGCTGGGAAGTGTATCATTCTCACGAAGATTATTAAAAATTCTAATAAATACTTTACGATTTGGTACAACACGACCAGGATACCAATGTCGACATTCCGTAACCGCTGCCGCAGCACTTAAATTGCAAAATCCATAGATGAAAATCACGTCGGCATATTCGGCATTAGTGAAGATACGCGGCATTTTTCAAAACAAAACTAAACAGAATTTCACTTTTTTTAACTATTTGACTTGATTTTTATGCACTGTAAAATGAATACAAAATTACACTTCTTAACAGTTTTCTGACATTTTTACAATAAGAATTCGACGTAATACTGCAAAAAGGTTATTTAACACATTACCACAATTAACTGACAACAATGAGTAGTATTTAAACAAATTTTGATGAAAAAAATCAGTGTTGCCAACTTGTTTTCCGTAGGTCTAAAATTATTGTACCTACTAGACAAATCTGTTTTCTTTTTTTGTAACATTTTCTTCTAAGTTTTCGTCAGTTTTGTTGTTAATAAAAGTCGACATGTTTAACATTTTATTCCTTTTTTGTTGACATTATTTACATCAATCTTCTTATAATTATATTCTCTACAATTTATGTCTAAAAAATCTATGATTTATTGCCAATTTAACAACGTTATATTACGTCAAACGTAAAGAAATGTGTTTTTTGACCCTATTTTTGGCGTTTTACATGGGATATCTTAGAAAATAAGAGAGATAAAGTTCTGGGACCTATTTTTTTCGATTTCGCAGCTCAAAAACCATAAGAAACAATTGAAGTTGCCCCTTAGCTGACCTTCCCAGAATTTCAGAAAGCCTTAATTTACCCGGAGGAACTGAAATCTTTCCCCCTGTATAACTCGCTAACGAAACGTTTTCGGACCTAAGTTTATATGAACTTTTTTTTTATTTTTAGCCTTTAGAATGAGTTGTAAAAGAATTGCCTTATCCTCCTGAATCACTCTGTATATATGAATATCCCTATCGCGGCTACGCCTGCGCTGTATGGTAACTTGCGTTTCCCATCGCGTTCAGCGGATATTTATCCGCTCTAAAGAGGGGGTTCTACACTTTCCAGTCTCCTTCAATTTTTAGTGGTAGGGGTTGATTTTTTAAAAAAGACCTTTTTGAATTCTTTACAGGTGAATTTTTGGTAACAAATTCGCTTTAATAAAATTTTCTGTAAAATGTCTTAGAAGAAAATCGAGATTAGTTTTTTCACGATATCTTCCCAAGCCCTTAACGAATTTTGAAAAAATAAAACTAATATGATCAATACCCCATATATAAAAATATTTAAATCAGATCTGAAGAAAATCAGTTTGATCACTCCTGTGATATAAAGCCAAAAAAAATAGTGTGAGACACATACATACATACAAACATAAATATTTTTTCTTGGTCTAGATAAAGTAGTTGGACCCTAAAACGAAACGATTTGCAAAAAAAAACCGATACCCCATTTTTAATATGATCACCATACTTTCCTGTTTAATACAGCTATTCTCGGCAACCTGAGATGTGAGCACATGTTTCGCTCTGAAGATACCTTACCGATCCTATTACAAGGTGAGGCACAGTGGAAGAATGTGAAAAAACTTGTCAGGACGGTCCTGAGGAAGCTGCATTTCTATGAGGAGTCCCGCAGAGGAGAATGGCGCCGGAGGGTGTGGGGTCGAACAGGTTCCAGGCTAAGTGCCTACGGGTCCCCCGAACGTGTGGGTGTCGCTTAGGTGCGATGTGGCCGGGGACATTCTACTCGTGCATCTGGCGGTGGCCAATGGTAAGTTGTTTGACTGTTTGAAATTTCGGTCTTAATTGCTGTGTGGGGGTGTATCGCGTTGGTGATGTGGATGTTAGAAGCTTTTTCCTGTTTTCTGCATTGTTCTTGTACGATGTTGTTGTCGGTGTTTGTGTTTGATGTGCTGTATGTGTTATTTCCAGTGGTTTGTTTGTGTTGTGTGTGATATCCTGTTGGTTTGTTATAACTTTGTGTGCGGGCGATTCCCCCTTTTTCTGACTAAATGCTTTTATAAACATTACCAGGAAATGGGGAAACCAGAGGTGGAGGTTTATTCGGTAGCGCGCAGGTATACATTCACCCTTGGTTTATAACTGGCGAACCTGTTAGCGAACTCGACTCTGCTTAGGCGCCCGTAAATGCGGTTCCTCCAACTCTTTAAAAAAAATTTATATATATATATCTATTCTAGCTATATTCTCTGGGAAGGTAAAATGCATATTATGCACAACAATATAAAAACTTTACTTTGATTTAATATAAATTTACATATACACGAATTAAATCTAAATTTAAATTTGATAAATATTTTGTGGTGATTAGAAATGAAGTTAAATAAAATAAATTATAACGTTCTACTTTTATAATCATCATTTATACATCAAAGAGTTATGTAGAGGTATTTTATATAAATGATTCAAAGGAAAGACACATATTTCAGAATAAATTTGTTATAGAATTAAAATGTAAATAGAGAATAACATTATTATCCTTTTGATGTAAGAACTAAGTTGCTGTAGAGGGAATTATAACAAAATATTGCATTTTGAGATCGTAGTTTATTTCTCCTTTCCCGTAATATTTTTATATTTAAGTATTATTATATATACAGAGATATAGATTTTGTTAAAAATAACTAATCTTCACACGAGTTTTATAAAAGAGAAAATATGTTTTTATTTTTATAAAAGAATTTTATTAAACTTCATAAACGTATTCTCTTACTAAATAAAAAAAAAAACTTCATATAAACATGGGTCGGTCCCAAAACGCTTCGTTATCGAGTTACGTGCAGCGAAAGATTTCGCCCCGTTTTGTGCACCTTTAATGAACTGAAGATTTACTGAAAATTTGCAAAGGTAAATTAAGAGTCGAATTTAATGATTTCTGACCTCAAAAAAGTTTTAAAATAGATTCCAAAACTGTTTCCCCATTTTTATAGTCCCGTTAATCATTATTTTCTAACCGCTGGTTTGGTCGAGGTATACCTATTTCAACTATGGCCGGTTGATATCAATCCCTTAGATTTCTTTTTGTGGGAATATATGAAAGCGTTTGTGTATGCAAAAAAAAATGCAAATTAACTTTGACGTGGGCCGTTAATACAATCATAAATAATCCAAGAATACTAGAAAATGCTATTTCATTCGTAACTCGCCATGTTGAAATGTGTTTTCAAGTTCAAGGCCGTTAGCCCACCGGACTGGTCTAATGGCTAACTCGTCATCGCAAATTAGCTGATTTCGAAGTCGAGAGTTCTAAGGTTCAAATCCTAGTAAAGGCATTTTTTTTAGACGGATTTGAATACTAGATCGTGGATTTGATGGTTGGGTTTGAATTAACCACACTTTTCAGTAATGGTCGACCTGAGACTATTCAAGACTACAGTTCAATTACTCTCATACATATGATCCTCATTTATCCTCTGAAGCAATACGTTTACGGTGGTTCCGGAGTCTAAACGGAAAAAAAGAGAAATTGAAGCCGGAGATTTTGAACGGTTGATGTAAGAATAACTTATGCTACTTTATCTGTTTCTACTTCAGGCTCTATAGTTCTGGCTGGCATTATATTGAAATTGGGAGGATATGGATTTATTCGTTGTTTGAGATTTAGTTGATTTTTACAATTTTATCCAATAATAGAAGGCTGTTCGATTTATCTAAAACTGTAATTCTATATTTTCCATACTTGTACGTATTGCTCTGCAATAAAAAATACACTATTTTCTAGCACTATTATTTATTTTTTATTGATTTTATTTATATCAATTTTCCCAAAATTAAATTCTCTATTAATGCAACCAATAAGTTTTATTTTTTTATTGACAATTTAACAAAGTTACTCCAAAGCTAAATAACTGTGTTTTTCAACTGGTTTTTTTTTTATTACAACCTATTTCGTAGAAAATAATGGGAATACAGGTCTAGGACGGATTTTCAGGTCAAAATCCATAAGAAACAGCTAAATGTTCCCCTTAATTTACCTTCCCAGAATTTCAGTAGGGCTTTATTTCAGCGAAAGAACAGAGATCTGGGCTAAATATTTCACTAGCTGTAAGTCATTAACGAAGCGTTTTCGGACCCATATTTCTATGCATTTTTTCATTATTTTATTGAGAAAAATACACCCATAAAGTTTAGCCGAATTCTCCGGGAACATTCTGTATGTATATTTTTAAAAAAATAATATTTAATAAACAACTGAAAATAAGAAAACAATTAGAAATAAATTTAACTTTAAATTAAAATATATATATTTTAATAGTTTAAATTTTGTTTTTTTTTCGTTGGTGCCTAATTGGTGCCAAATTTCGTTGGTGAAAAAAAAAATTACTATAATCAACTTACAACCTTTAGTTAGATGCAGACTAAAAAATTTAAAAATTAAATAAATGAAAAATGAGTTTTTTTGCACAGTTTTTTCTGTAATGAAAATTTAAATATTTTTTTCTTTTTCCTGTATAACCTCCGGGAATTACTGTTCAGGTATTACTTTAGAGGATAAATGAGGGTGAAATGCATGAATGCAAATGAAGTATAGTTTTGCACAGTCTTAGGTCGACCATTCCTGAGATGTGTGAATAATTGAAACCCAACCACCAAAGAATACCGATATCCACGATCTAGTATTCAAATCCTTATAAAAGTAACGGCAGTTGCCTTTACTAGGACTTGAACGCTGGAACTCTGGACTTCCAAATCAGCTGATTTGGGAAGACGCGTTACCACTAGACCAAACCGGTTGGTAGATTTACAATGTTTACTTCGACTTATCATTTATTCATAAAAAATTATTTATTTTAAAATGGCTCGTACAAAAATGTATTCGAATATACTTTTGTTTTTAATTTACTTCTATTGAAAAATTGTACTTCTATTTGTATTAAAAAGTAAAATGACACATGTTTTAATTTTTAGTAAGATGAAAATTATGGGATACAATTAGCGATTTTATATATTTTGTTTCCAAAACCTAAATCAGTAGAAAAGTTTTGAAAAAAGAAGAAACAAGTGCGAATCTAAACAATTAAAAAATTATTACTTTTTGAATCGTTTGAAATTTTTGTCCATCATCTTAGATCCGCCATATTAAATCAAATTTTTTTTTAACAAGAAGGTGAACACGGATAATATATGATTTTTATGTAAAATTTAAAATACGAAAGATTTATTCGAAATGAAATCAGACCAAAGGTAGCGTTTAGGCCTTTCATCCGGAGGTCCCGGGTTCGAATCCCGGTCATGCATGGCATTTCCACTCGACACACGCTACAAATCATTCATCTAATCTTCTGATGCCTAACGGTGGACCCAAAGGTTAAAAAAAAAAATTTTAAGAGAAAAACCTAGTTTAAAACCATTTTTTCGATAAATTACTTTTGAGTTAAAATCAGTCAAAGTTGGAGGAACTAAAAAAATTGCGGTAATAATAAAACGAGGTAAAACGCCCCGTACTCATTTTTTTATATCAAATAACCATCAAAATGTCATCCAATAACAAATTTTTAAACAATTGATTTTAAATTAATAAACAATTGAATTAAATTAATAATTATGGCTGAAACACTAATACGAACATCTTTCAATCAAGTATGCTTTTAAAATTTATTATTTTAATTAATTTACGACCAAAAAAATTTAACTAAATTTTGTAAATAAATATTGTGATAATTAAAGTAAATAATATCAATTTACCCAGCTCCACTTAATTTGTAGCTGTTTTGCTAATTAATATCATTATTAATATTTGTGTTGTTCTGTATAAATAAATCACTGGTTAGCAGTATACTCGAGTTATTACCAACTGAAACAGAAATTGTTGTAACTTCACCGATCTGGAACAGATTTTGAATGTGTGCAGAGTAATTATCTCAGTTGATTGCGCTTTAAATTTAAATTTCAACATTTCTTATCACTGTTATTTAACAACGATTAAATTTGTAATCCATATCTTTCAGGAGAGATATGTTCAACTGAATTTTATTTTCTAATAATATACATAATATGAACTTCATTCCGGGCTCTTTTTGTTTCCGGGTACAGCTTGCCAATCTAAAAAATACTTCTATTTTCTATCCCTGATCATAACACACACACACACACGCGCGCGCGCATGCAGAGCGAGCGAGCGGGGGGGGAGACTTAATTGTTTTTAATGGTGTCGATTTTAATATTTTTGATCTGTGGAGCTGTTGAGAATTATAAAAATTATAGGGAAGTAGAAAATACTGTATATCAGTTTTAAAAATTATATCAAACAGTATTTAAAAACTTCTATTACATCTTCCTTATTTATGATTTGAGTTATAGACGTCAATACATGGGTATTTTAATTCTGCTGTTGAGAAAAAAAAACATGTAATATGATTCGGTGATGATCGGTTACAATCGGGCGCGACTGCTGTTTTCCACTAGCAAAAAACGTTCGTTTAAATGCGCAGTCCTGTTCAAACAAGCGTTCGTGTTGGTTAGTCAGTGTTTCGTTTTGTGAAATACAAGAGTTCATTAACCTTTTTTTTTTTTTATATTGTTTTTAGTTTCATGAGGTTTATAAGTTTATTATGTCGAAATTACTTTCTACTAATCTAATTCAGAAGGTACATATAATATGTGTTAGTATTATAATATTTTTAATTTGTAATTTATTAAATTTTGTTGGATCTAGGTATTTTATTTAAATTTGTATGACTAATTTAAAAAATGATTTACAACATACATTTTTATTTTTGGACTATATATATATATATATATATATATATATGGTAATCTATGTATTGTTACTCTGATTTTGATGAAATTTGGTATATACCTTACTTTGAACATAAGTTATTGGTTGGAATTGATGCTATCCATCGGAAACGTCTTTCACTAAACTTACGTCCATCGTAAGTTACGCAGTACCTTCATCAAAAATTTCATAATTTAACACTACTAGTGTAATGTACATTATTTTAGTTTTAAATAATTTGGTTTCAATGAAATTAAATTAAGAATGAATGAGATTAGACCAAATTAAGTCGTGTTGAGCTTAAGATGTGGATGCTTGTAAATGTGCAGTATATATAATATATGAAGTAAATAACTTGGTTTAGGTGAAATTTAATTTATAGTATTTACATTTAGTTCAAAGTTAAGGTTAGGCTAGGTTGGTTTATAGGTAATTTAAAAATTTGACAAAAACTAACCGTCACATATCTGATGCAATTGAAGACATCTGGTTAACTTTACCTTAAGAAATCTAACCTTATTCTTAACTAAATTTAAGTAAAACCAAATTATTTAGACTGCAAATAATTTATATTACACATGTAATATGTACAATATAATGAAATTTTGGTGTGGTACTATGTAACTAGAGGAAAAATCTCCAGTGTAAGTTGTTTCCAATGAATAGTTTCAATTGTATCAAATAAATTAGGTCCTAAATAAGGCATATTACAAATTTCATCCAAATCAAGGTAAGTTTGTAACTTTACTATATATAAATATTACTTTATTATATATAAATTACTATAGATAATTATAAAATGATAATATAGATAATACACTAATAATATAACTACACTAATTGATAGTACACTATAGTATAATGATATTCTATAGATAATTATAAAAGGCTATAAAAAGTATCTAAAGAGGTGTGTGTGTATATATATATATATATATATATATATATATATACACACACTATATATATATATACACACACACACACACACACGTGCTTGTTTGTAAATATTTAGAATTGTTAATTTAACTTAATAACAAAATTATTGCAGTAGTTTGCAAGTAGTTAATGATAGACAGGTATGTTGTCTAAAACTTTTATCCTACTACAAGACAGCCTAGTAAAGTGTTTTAAAAAAAAGTTATAAACATATTTTATAACAGTTCGACTTAGAAATAGTACATTAAACTACCAAACAATTTCATAATCATAGTAAGCTAAATTACCTACAGAATTTCTTCTTATATGAATTTTTTTTTTGTTTTCAGTCACTGGACTGGTTTGATGCAGCTTTCCAAGTTACCCTATCTAGTGTCAGTTGTTTCATTTGAGTATACTCCCTTCATCCTACATCCCTAACAATTTATTTTACATATTCCAAATGTTGCCTGCCTACACAATTTTTTCCTTCTACCTGTCCCTCCAATATTAAAGCGACTATTCCAGGATGCCTTAATATGTGGCCTTATTACTTTCATTTTGTTTTTGTTTATTTTCATGGAGTAGTATGATATACAGCTGTATTTATTATATCATCAGTAAATTGTAGCATTTTTATCTTTTCACCTTGTACTGTTATTCCGGAACTAAATTGTTCTTTAACATCATTAACTGCTAGTTCTATGTAAAGATTAAAAAGTAATGGGGATAGGGAACTTCCTTGCCGGACTCCCTTTTTTATTAATGCTTCTTTCTTATGTTCTTCAATTATTACTATGGTAGTTTGGTTTCTGTAAATGTTAGCAATATTATATTCATAGAAAACAAAATCAAAAATTGATCAGATACCTGTTACAGTCTTCATTAACATAATTATAAGGAGACTAACACAATTAAAATTTTAATTTGAAGAATATAAGGGAACAACGAGGCAAGTCCATTTTATATTTTAACAGTCACACATTTTGAAGTGTGAAACCCAATAACTTGGTTAAGGAAGTATTTGTAGTTTCAAGTTATTATATCTTGAAACTACACATAACTAACTATAACATGTCATATTTTGCAAATCAAACTAAAAGTAAAATAAAGATTTTTAAACAATGTTAACTACCAAATTTTATATTTTACAATGGAATAAGTAGGTAAGTCCAAGGATATAAGTAATAAAAAATTGATGAACAACACTGTAATGGGCTATTGTTTGAAACTGTAAAAATAGAATTTCATATTTTTTTATGATAAATATTAGATGAAAAATGTTCAGGCCTGATTAGTCCCTTTTTTGCCAACATTTATACATGGTAAATTTTCTGACAGTCTAATTTATTATTTATGCAGTAAATTTTTATGATACTTTCTTAACAAAATTTGATCAGCCCGTTTAGTTCACTGTATTTCTCCTTGAAAATTGGTAAGAAATCTGAAAGACAGGATAAATATAAAGGGATTACATTGAAGTGTTTCTTAGTGTTATTATTTTTTTGGTTTCAAGGAAGTAATAAATCAAATTAATTGATAACAACAGGTCATGGGAAGTAATGGAATGTGTGTGTAGGTTAGTTTTTGTTATGTATTAGTTAATGGGTGCAATTAATTGCTCATTTATGTGGATTTTTTAGTGTTTATATGATTGAAAATAAGTCTAATTTAAAGAATTTTAGTGTGATTATGAAGTCTTAACTTCATGAACTGGAGGAAAGTAAAATTCTCCTGGTTGTAGGTTTTCATTTATTGTTTTTCTCTTCAACTTTTTATCTGTTGATATCCAAGCTCCATTAAAATACTATTAATCTTTAAACATGATTGATTCTCTTCTATTTTAATTTCTTTTATCAGGCGAGATGCATAATGAACATTTCTGATTAAAAAATGGCTGCAAGAATTCAGTTAAAATTCTTATGATACCATCTTCTATAACTACTTCACATATAATAAAGAGGAACGGTTTTACTTTTGTTTCTTCAAAAACTTTAACCCAGTCAGATGGTTTTTCAGCGAACTTTTTGGTATTTATTAAAGCCATATTTTTATTGCTCTTGAGGTACGAATGTCGTTTGATAGGAAATGTAAATTTATTTGATTTGTAATGCTTAACTTCATGAACCATGTAGAGTTGGCATATCGAAAGACAATATAATTCATATTTTGCCCATCACATGAGTCGCAAAAAATATTTTAAATGTTGTACGTTAGACTCTAGTAAGTTAATAATAAAATCATGAAGGAATGAAACTACTTTATTATTACTTATTACCTTTCTTTTCTACAGTTTCAGGATATACATAAAACATCAATCTGCCACCTGACAGCACATGTTTATTAAATGAATAATATGAGAGTTGTTGCTTATAATACACAGTATTTGTTGTTATATTTGGGCAAAGCGGAATTTTTCAGAAGTCAAGACTAATAAATTCGTTGTGAACAGATATATAGGCTGAACAAAGGAGAGAATTTCTTCTCTGTAGTCTGGTCTCTTTATTTCTATTATAGAAGGTCTCGTCTTTCTTCTTTTCAACAAGAATTACTACATTGTTTTATTTCTTTCAATATTTTTATTTTCATACTCTTACAGACGGTATTTGAAAATTTCAGTTTCAAGTCTTTCATTGTACCTTTTTATGAATCGCAGATGCTACAGGTATCACTACAAGGACACTCAAATATTATATTAAAGTCCTTGTTAAATATTATTTGATATTTCATATGAGACAGGTGGCTGGGGTATATTTCAAAGTACATATTGTACATTGTTTTGACATCTTGTGGCAGATAAAGTTTCCTAGTTTTATTTTTAAACTATAGTGATTCTCTCTCCCTTTAAAACTCTTTATAAGTCTAGTATTATAAATAATCGTTATATATTGTGTGGATGATTTTTATGGGTGCCTTGTAAGCATTTTGGTGCGCAACCATTTTTTTTTTTAAAGATTTCTGAATATTTTCAAGCCTCTTTTTAGAAATTTCATGAAGGGAAATGAAAGCTTGTGGCACATTTTAATTTCTATTGTGTTGGCTTCATTTACTAACCTAACAATATATTTATAATTTTGTTCCTGAGTGTAGCATCATTTTCATTCTTTCCCGGCTTTCTTCGCTGTACATCAACCATTGACAACAATCTATTTAGATGAATAGATTGTTCATCCTTATCTCTTAAGTTGTTAAATTCTTATTTTTACTAGCTTCATCTATATTATCAGAACATTTCAATTTACATGTGCATTTGTTACTTGTTTCATGTAGCCGAGTGAAGTTTTTTATTAACATCTGTAATTCTTCCATGACATTTACGGTTTTTTAGTTCAGCTTTATCTTTCATCTTCATTTTCACTATTATATTCATGAATAATATATATTTATTCCATAATTATTAACTGGTATAATGCTTAAAAAATATTATGTATTAAAAGAACTCTTATATAAGTATATAATAAAACATCACTCTTGCAAATAGTGAAAAAAATGTGAACCAACTACAGCACGAATCCCTACTTTATATCATCAGAAAACACACATAACCTGAAATAAAATTGACTTAATAAAAATCAGCCATTTTCATATAATTTTTGGACTTACCCCTTTTTCCCTTAAACTAAAAATGTACATGCCTCCGTTTTGTCCTGTAGATATATATTTAAAATCCATATATCTTTGTGACTAACCTCTTTTTTTCACTGTACTTTTAATCCCATAAAAGTACACAGTTTAAATTACCAGATAGTACTGTTACTTCAATTTTCAAAATTTTGGACTTGCCTCCTTGCTTCCTTGATACGCTTAATTTATTGTGGAATAAAATATAAATGTTTATTTTGTATTAATAACATGCAATTTGTTTCTCAAGTATAAATAATCGCCAGCCTTTGTGACGTGTGGTAGCGTCTTGGCCTTTCATCTGGAAGTCTCGGGTTTGAATCCCGGTTAAACATGGCATTTTCACACGCTACAAATCATTTATCTCATTCTCTGAAGCAATACCTAACTGTAATCCCGGTGGAAAAAAAAAATTAAATAAATAATTGTAAATAATCACTACTCAAATTGATCATTGCACCGGTTCATTTTATGTCATTAATTTCATATTGTATTCGAATCAATACATTCATCAATTGTATGTATTAAGAGTTTTTATTTTATCGTACTAAAAAACATACATTTTTATGTAACTTTTTTTTTTAAATCGTATTTCATTTTCAATAAGAGTGTATTTTTTAAATTTTATCCTAGTTATAAAAATTAAGGATTTTACATTTTAAATGCAATGAGTCACTTGCGAGTTCGATTTAAATATATAATAAATTTAAATCGAATGTAATAAAAAAAAAAAAATAATTTTATTTTATTAATTTATTTATTGTAATATCTATTAATTTTTATTATATTTATTAAATGTTATATTTGTACATCCCCATTCAGCCCGTGAGCTCTGCCCACTGAATCCTCTGTTCATTATAAACGCTTGCTTTTGAGAATAATAATGATAAATAAATATTAAAGACTAATCAATTTAAAAAAAACTTACAGCGTTCTTCAGTGATCTGAAAACTGGGGGTTTCAAAATAGTCAGCCTCCATCTAATAGATAGTTGTTATAGCTGGTTACCCATCCTTAGGAATGGAACGGAACGCAAGAATGGCGGGATATTCAATATTTCTCCCTACATATATCAGAGCCTGGACAATGTCCCTTGCTGCTGTCTCTATCTATTATCGGGCGGGTTTCATCGATTATTTAGTGGTGGTTATAAATTTTAAGTTTTATTTATGGACGGATTTGGTAATTTGCGTTCCTATCCGTATGGACCAGCGTGAAATTTATTTACTGGGTCTGACTGTGGAAGACAGCTTTTGAGCCTAGTACTCGGGGTGTAATTCCCCTTCATTCAAACCGCTGAATTCCTTTCGGTACCAGCACCCATGGGCTAGCAGGAGTGCGTTTACCGGAGTCCTAGTTATTTGGAGGGAGCAATACGCCCCCTTCTTCGGAGGGAGTCGCATATGCTGACTGAATTAAATTGTGGTCCCTTCGTGGGTACGTGTGGGATGATATCTAGGTTTTATAGTTTTCACAAAATTTAAATGTAAAAACAGTCATTTTCGCGAGGTTTCCATTTATAGGTTACGCGATATAGGGGCTCCTAAGCCTGATTTGTCATTTTTTGACTCTCGTACCGCCTCTTCACGGTGGTTCATATATACGGCATGAGGCCGTTTTCTTATACCCTGTGGAGTAGGGTCCTCTCGGCAGATGTCCCGGAGATGGCCGTGTTCGGACACGGCCGCTCTCCCAAACATCTGCATGCCTGCGCCACCCCACCTCGGATACGGTGTATAGTCCCACATCGTAGCGAAGAGTGACGTTTCTGACGAACCACGGTGTTCCAAATATCGTCCGCAACGCTATGTTTTGGACGGCTTCTAATTTCTTTTGAAGCGTGTTCATCAAAGCTCTCCATACAGGGTAAGCATTTGTTAGAATCGGCAGGAAGTATAGCCGAAAAATGAGCAGTTTGGTCACCAGTGGATATGGACTGGCACTGTTCAATACTGGGTATAAGAGGTCCTGACGGCCTTTGCCCTTTGGGTCACATATTTAACATGTTTCCATCCTTAGCGTTACCCGATAAACATCACTAGTAGGTGACCGTACGTTTACCATTTTTATTTACTTGTACGAAGTAAAGGAAGTACTGTGATCGCGAAAAAGTTTGGTTTTCAGATTTCAACGGAAATATTCATTTTGACCATCCCTGAATCTATTTTGACTAGTTTCGGCGTGACGTCTGTACGTACGTATGTATCTCGCATAACTTAAAACCGATTACCCATTGAATGTTGAAATTTTGTATTTTGTATTGTTGTAACATCTAGTTGTGCACCTCCTCTTTTGATTGTAATCGGCTGGACCAAAAGTATCCAAAAAAAGTCCAAAATCCAAATTAGTTGGATTTTGGACATTTTCTTAACTGCAATAATAAGCTCTGATTGAGAGCTCTTCAACTGTATATTATAAGTGGTAATTATTTTCATTGGTTCCAGACTAATAGCTAAATAAAATTTTAATTATTTAAATATTTGGATCTTACAAGGGTAAGGCACATCGGTTCGAATCATACTTCATCTCCTTTTTTTTAACGGTTTTTTTATTTTAAGTATGTTGATTTATTAGTAATTATTAACATAATTGTAAAAAAAAAGTTTCTGTATAAATAATAATTCAGGAATAACAATAAAAAAAAAAAAAAATAAAAATATCAGAAGTTATTAATGAAATAAAATTTTATGTACTAATTTTAAAAAAAAAAAAGATGTATTTGTAATTTAATAGGCGTACAAGGATATCATGTGGTGTACACATCAGATTTAAAAAAAATTTTATTTTATTTTATACTTTTTAATTAAGTAAAGGGAGACAGTTACAGCAGTCGCGTCACACGTATAGTAACAGTGACTGTTTCTTGAGCCACCGTCGCACCCCTTAAAACATCAAAATTGAAAAAAAAAAAAACAAATAATTTTTAGATATTTATCTGAAGAACATTTACAAGCTCACATCTACTGAATATCTCATTTAGTATAGTCGGAAATGGGGAAAATTTGCAATCTTTGTTTAAAATCTTCTTTATATTCTTCACCCCTTTCAAGAACGAATTTCGAAAAATTTAGAAATTTCTTTTTTTTAGATATTCACATGATGATTACACATACCAAAAATAGAATTGATATCTTCATTTGTTATCGGGAAATTAAAAAAAATATAGCCAAGTTTAAAAAATAGTAATTCAAAATCATTTTAACTGTTTAAACTCGGAATTTCCCATCAAAAATTTATAAATTAATTTTTAGATATTAACATGAAGATTACACATAAAATTCAAGTTGATATCTTCATTTTTTTAGAAGAAATTAAAAAAAAATTCTTTATTACAAAATTTTAACCCTTTAAAATTGTAATTTCAAAAAAATCCTTTCTTAGTATGCGGTTCACTGTAAAAAAAAAAAAAATGTAAATTTTCAGCAATTTACCGACTTGCAACTTTTGAGTTGTCATGATTATAAATTTCTTCGACATGTTTAGCATAATTAGATGACATTAAATTCTGTAAATCACATCATAACTGTCTGGCCGGCCTCCGTGGCGCGAGTGGTAGCGTCTCGGCCTTTCACCCGAAAATCCTGGGTTTGAATCCCGGTCAGACATGGCATTTTTAATACGCTACAAATTTCCATTCGAGCTAAATGATCACAGTAGTCGATGCCCGTACATCTCAAAAATAACTGTCTGATGAAGTTGATAAAAGGGAAGTCTACTACTGTATTTGATACAGTAAAAAAAAATTGTAGAATTTTTTTTGTGATTATTGTTATATGGAATGTACTCTTTTTTACTGTATAATTATTTCTTTCTCTGTTGATCACGAAAATTTAAATGAGTTAAAATATAAATCTGTTTCCAAGGCAATATTTTATATTTTCTCCGTGTAAAATACGAAATTCACTAGCTTGTACCTCACGATGAAAAACTATAGAAATATGATTATTTAGCCATTTTAAACCTCGTTCTTTATTGTATTTAGTTCGCATTTCATCCTACAGGTTACGCCACTTTTTTAACCCACCGGGTTGGTCTAGTGGTGAACGCGTCTTCCCGAATCATCTGATTTGGAAGTCGAGAGTTCCAGCGTCCAAGTTTTAGTAGTCAGTTATTTGTACCAAGATTTGAATACTAGATCGATGCTGTTGTTCTTTGGTGGTTGGGTTTCAATTAACCACACATCTCATGAATTGTCGACCTGTACATGATTACACTTCATTTACACTCATATATTTCATCCTCAGAAGTATTATCTGAACGGTAATTACTGGAGGTTAAACAGGAAAAAGAAAGAAAAGGTTACGCCACTTTGAAATTTATAGGACATTGCTAAAACCGTGCGATTCAATTGGCAGGTAGATTGCACTCTTTAATCTCTGGTTTCCGAAAACTTTCATTTCTCTGTTTTTTTTTTAACAATAAATAAATCAAAACTTTAGCTGTAATTGAGATAACTGCATGAATGGTTTTTTTTTACACAGAAAATATTTGTTTAGATGTATGTGTATGCATGTGATAATCGTCTTGTACATACAATTATGTGAGGCGGTTGAAATTAAAATGGTGATGATTCTTTGTTTAAAAAATTAGTTACAAAAGTTCTACAAGATGTATTTTTTTTGTATATACACAAGACATTAGAATCTATTTTCTATTTATTTTGGTGTTTTTTTTTTATAAGTTTTTATCTTTAGTAACAAATGAGATACATTTATTCTTGTCGGGAAGTGTTTCTCCACCCCAACCGGTATTTTCAAGGTCGTAGTGAATGTGATTATTTGAAAATTTAGAAAAGTGCTCTTAACTGTAAGCTAAATTAACCGACTAAGTATAAACTTCCTATTCCCAGTTCTAAATAAAAAACGTTTTTTTGGTAGACTCCCCCTTTATAAACAAAGATAATCGATATAAATATATGTAGGATGTAGGAGGTATACCGAAATGAAAAGACTGGCACTTGACAGGGAATCTTGGAGAGATATATCAAACCAGTCAAATGCTGAAGATAAAAAAAATATATATATTGTTTTACTTTTCTTTATTTCCTTAAAATTAATTAATTAACTTATTACTTTTGTCTTTCTAATTTTTTAGCTATGAAATAATTTAAATTTAACATTAATAAAATAGAATTTACATTTACCATTTTAGTATTAAAATTTACCTGCATAATACGTCTTTAAACATGATCACTTTCATTTCTGATTAAAAGGAGAGTTCGTATTTTTCCAGTCCGTGCATTCCATTACACTATTTTTATACCGTATTGTAGAAAATTTTCTCTCTTATATTTTACCTCTTCTACTACACAGACGTCATCCATTCCATTCTCTTAATCTTTCTTCCCTCTTTAAAATCATTTCGTTCTTGGTACTAGCTTTTTTCCTCCCTCTTTATCCCTTCTTTTTAACACATTTTCTTTATATATATTTTCCCCCGGTTGTCTATAATAGAGAGAGAGAGAGAGAGAAAAAACTAAAAATAAAAAAAAAATTCTTTTGTCACCGTAAGGTACTCTCTTGTGTTCATTTTGACGATTAGTTTTTTTTCTTTTTAAGAAAAATATCCGTTCCCGGAAATGAAGACACTAAACATAAAAGCAGTCTGAAGTAAAAGTATTCGTTTTTGTATTTTTTACTATCCCGTTATAGCTTATATAAATTTAATGCAAATAAAACAAGAAATAATATGTTTCTTTCTCTTTAATTATAATAAAATAACATGGTTTAAAAATTTTAATTTTAATAAAAGGAAAACGTAACGAGTTGTATTTTAACGCGTTCATGGTAATTTAGTGATGGTTAACTTAAATTAGTTTAATTAATTGTTAAGGTACTTGCCTACCCTTTTGCTAAAAGGAGAAAATGACTTGAGTTTGCGTTGTTTAATTAAAAAAAAAAAATTCCAAAAAAATTTTAATTTTTTTTTTCTTTTATAATTTAATTCCAAACTCATTTAAATTAACGAGACATGTGTTCCGTATAATTTTACTTAGAAAACAATTATTAAAAAAAAAAAAAAAAATGGACATCCAAAACCATGTAATGTGATGCACATTTATAAAATTATAAGATTCCCACTGACTCTACCCTTGTTGTTTGTGTATGATATACACTAGCAGACCTGGCAATGCTTCGGTATTGTTAAATTTGAGTATATATGTTGATTAAATGAACACAATTGAAAGTTTGATAAAACATTCAAAAACTGAATATAAAGGAACTTGACAAAATTTAACCTTTCCCTTTATCCCTTTTATCCTATCACCTCTTTCCACCTTTCATTTTCCTCTTATCCCCAATTTTCTTTTCTCATTTTAATTTTGAATATATTCCGTTTCCCTCATTTCCCCCGTTTTACCCTTCCCATTCCCCTTCCTCTTTCCTTTTCTTTACCCATTTATATTTCCCCTTTTATTTGTTCTCCTTTCCCCTTTCCATTTTCTTTTTTCCATTTTTCCCTTCCTTCTTTTTTACCTTCTTTCCTTTTACGTTTTCCGATTTTCCCTTTTCCGATTTTTCTTTTTCTCCCTTTTTCCCCCACGCGTAAATGAGTCCAGTAGTTTTTTAGTTTATAGCGGAAACACAGATCGGAAACACTGAAATGGAATCGTAAAATATTTATTACACCGTGTGTTGCTTTTAAGTGCGAGTAAGTCCAATGTCGAAATTTTACAACGGTTTCAAAATAAACTAGTAAGTTGTATAACAGACCTTGGTTTGCCAAAAAAAAAAAAAAAAAAAAAAAAAAAATACACGAATATTTGGTTTTGCGATACATCCCGGAGAAAATAATACGTTTCAGTACGTACGAACTGCGATTAACAAACACGTGAATTACTTAGCCGTGAACCTACTAGACAACCAGGATGACGTTAGAACAGCTTCACTTTCTGAACCTTAATGTCTTTGTATTGTAATAAGCTTTGAGTGCTGTGCATTATTTCTTCGAATATTATTTTCAAATTTATTTCACATTTTCTTCTCATTATTTTATCGCTTTTCCTGTGTTTTTTTATCAATTCTGTTTTCTCTTTTTATACTGTTAGGTGTTAAATATTTCTCATAATTACTTAGTATATATGCTGTGTTTGCCATAAATGTTTGCAATACTAGTATGTAATTTTTGAGGACTTTCGCTTACTGTTTGAATCAAAAATCTTGTTTAACGAAATTGATTATAAAGTACGATTTAAATCTTTTTTTATGTGTGCAATTTTGATGGTTTTTTTGTAGAATATTATTTAAAAATTTCTATTGCATTATAATACTTGTTTTGATATAGAAAATCAAATAAATATCAGGGGGCAGCGTAAACATAACAGTAAAGTCTTTTTAAAGTCGGGTTAATGCATTTTTATAAATAACAATTTTTTTTTAATAATTTTTATGCAATGAGTCTTCTTCTTTTTTCTATTTAGTCTCCGGGAATTACCGTTCAGGTATTACTTCAAAGGATGATTGAGGATGATATGTATGAGTGTAAATGAAGTGTAGTCTTGTACAGTCTCAAGTCGACCATTCCTGAGATGTGTGGTTAATTGAAACCCATTCATCAAAGAACACCGGTATCACGATCTATTGTTGAAATCCGTTTAAAAATACCAAACTGCCTTTAGGACTTGTTCACTGAAACTCTCGACTTACAAATTAGCTGATTTGGGAAGACGCGTTCACCACTAGAACAATCCAATGGGTTATGCAATGAGTCTCTATAATACGTACTAGTACATTAGAAACGTATGTTTGGCAATGACTTTGAAGATAAATAGCAACTCTTTTATAATAAAAGTAAAACAAAAAGTATTTTCATTATTTCACTCGTACTAAAGAATATAATTTTATTAATGAAATGTACCTTCGAAAGAACTGTATAAAATTAAGGGAAATAAATTATAAATTTATATCTTATTGATCGCGTCGTAACTAATCTTTTCTTATTTTTCTATTAAAATTAGAAATACTTTTGAACCGAATTTAAATGCAGCGATCGGTAATTCTATTCTAAGAAAACACTATTACAATCATGAGTAATTTTCTAAAAATAATTTTTATATATAACAGTTGAAAAAGTATCTCGTATGTTTGTTTTCAGAAGCTAAATAAAATAATTTAAATATAATTAATTAGTTATAAATTAATATTAAAAAATTCCGTTTCACCATGTCGGAAGCGGATATAGATTTCACCGTTGCTAAGTAGGGGATGAAAAAGATATTCACCTTAAAGTTAAGAAAAACTTCAAATTTACGTAATATTACAATGGTTGTAAGTAAAAAAGTTTCACATGTTTAGCATACGACAAGCCCCCCATCTTCTTACAATTCCAGCAACATTTTGGTCATCCCTTTCCGTAAGAGTTGGTCATCATATCAAACATTGTTTCAGACAAACGTTTTAGGGAATGTTTAGAGGAGTAACGACCACTTAGCGACTCGATACTGTAACTATTTAGGGAAGTATGATTTTTTTTTGTCTTCGAAGCCCCATTTTTTCTTCCCCTGTACCAGTGGTTGGTGATATCAAAAAACTTTACTTAAATAAGTTTTAGGTCCTTATCCAAAAAATAGTAGGACTTTTAAACAAATTCGATATTTTACTTAATAAGAAAGCTATAGCGATATTTTGATTTTTCGAAAAAGCCCTCCCAATTCCACCCCCATTGTCCAATTTTGCCCATTAATGAACTCGACCGAGATTTGGGTCTTTATATTTTATTTATCAGTTTGAAAGTGATTGGTGAAAATTTATGTCAATTATCGTGTCCACAAGAAAGTGAAATATATATATAAATGTATGTATAAACTTTTGAACTAACGTTTTGGGGTCTGGGAGATATAAAACGCGAAGATATGTCGAAATTTTCCGGAAGTCGAATCATGGTTCCCATTCTTACAAAATTTACTTTTTTTTCTCTATTTAGCCTCCGGGAATCACCGTCAGGTGTTAATTCAGAGGATGATGTGTATGAGTGTAAGTGAAGTGTAGTCTTGTACAGTCTCAGTTCGACCACTCCTGAGATGTGTGGTTAATTGAAACCCGATCACCAAAGAACACCGGTATCCACGATCTAGTATTCAAATCCGTATAAAAGTTACTGCCTTTACTAGGATTTGAACGTTGGAACTCTCGACTTCCAAATTAGCCGATTTGGGAAGACGCTTTCACCACTTGAACAACTGGATGCGTTTATGTAATACAACTAAACATTTTCTGATACATTAGCTGTTAAAATATTCAAATTTTGGGACTAATTACGATGAAATAGAACTTAAAAAAAGCTGCAATAAAGTTTTTTTACTTCCCTAGCGTTGGTTATTTATTCTTACATAGTGGAAAAATAATAGTATATGAAAAAAATTACGTGTTTTTTTTTTGTGGTACGGATGAATTATGATGAAAGTTTATTGTAATATTATTACTAAAATTTTAATTAAATCCTTAATATTTTAAAAGTTAAGTTAATAAAAAAAAGCTTTTGAAAGATTCAAATTTATATCTAAACTTTGATTGGAAGTTCGACTCCCTAATTTTGTCCCCAGTATTTTTTTTATTTTTATTTTTATATTAATCGCTTGCATTTTTACTGTGCCAAGGAAAATATTTTAAAAAATCTGTTGTGGACATCATATTAGTTCCTGATACAGCTATCCATAATTTTTACACGCGCGCGCGCACACACAAGTGTGTGTGTATATATATATATGTACATGTGTACATATACACAGTTTTTTAAAATAAGAAGTACATATAATTTTATTTCACTTTAAACTTCTGATTTTTTCAGGTTTTTATTTTTATTTTTATCGTTATTGTTGTTGATTATTTATTGTAAAAAATTTTCCACAATGATAGGTTAATAATTATTAATAAATCAATATATTTTTAAAAAAAGTTAAAAAAAAAACGGAAATGAAGTCGGATTCGAACCGATGTGCCTTCCCCTTGTAAGATCAAATGTTTCATAAATTAATAAATAAGTACCACTTATGATATATCGTTGAAAAGCTCTCAGTGAAGGCTCATTACTGCAGTTAGTTTTTTGGATATTTTTTTATCAAGTCGATTGTAATCAAAAGTGGTGGTGCACAACTAAATATTGCAACAGTCCTAACTCCAGAATTTCAACATTCTACAGTTAATCGTTTTTGAGTTATAGAGATACATACGCATGTACGTACAGACATCACGCCGAAAGCAAGTCAGAATGGATTCAGGGATGGTCAAAATGGATATTTTCTTTGAAATCTGATGACCGGAATTTTTTTCGCGATTACAATACTTCCATTAGTTTGTATAAGGAAGTAAAATCGGTTAAAAGTGTATCAGTGTAGACGGAAATTATATTGAAAAATAAATACTGCATTTTGAAGCTATTTTTTTGCTGATTTTTTTTATTTCATTCCAATATCTGTTTTCATTCCCAGGTAAGTAATGTCTACCCCACCGGGTTGGTCTAGTGGTGAACGCATCTTCCCAAATCAGCTGATTTGGAAGTCGAGAGTTCCAGCGTTCAAGTCCTAGTAAACTCAGTTATTTTTATACGGATTTGAATACTAGATCGTGGATACCGGTGTTCTTTGGTGATTGGGTTTCAATTTACCACACATCTCAGGAATGGTCGAACTAAGACTGTACAAGACTACACTTCATTTACACGCATACATATAATCTTTATTCATCCTCTGAAGTAATATTGAATGGTAATTAACGGAGGCTAAACAGGAAAAAGAAAGAAATAAGGATATAATTAATGTTAACAGCGTTACGTATTTTTAACGGTCGTAATTTATCATATTGCGATTTTAAAAATTTATTCACAACTTATGATTGGTTATAAAATGGGGGATTATGATTGCCTGGGATTTATTACATTATAATTGGGTCAGTTCCATTGGTTGCTTTGATCGATTTGTTGGTGAAAATAACGGTTTCTTTTTTTATATCGTTTACTCCATTTTGGGTCGGACTTTTTGATATGAACACAGCTCCGAAGGAGAGACAGTGGGAGTTATTCACCCGTGATTTCTTTCCTTTTCATCGTACGAATGATGTTGAGCAACATCGTTGATTCCGTGTTTGCTCTCGTTCGATCTGCGGCATAGTACCTATAATCTTATTTCGGGAACACACAACAAATTCTCCCAAGGTTGCTTACTTAAGTTGCAGGAACCGATTACAAACTAATATCGTTTGTTCTGACCTATTTCCTCCCCGCCTCCTAATAATCACATCCCGCAGAGGGTCTCAACATCTGCGCCCACAGATATGTTTTAAAACAACTATAACCAGTAAGGAACTGTGTCAATTGGTATCTCTGAGTTCACCTGTTTTGGGGCCAGCCATCTCTGGAAGTTCAGAACCAGTCTGCAGATCCATGTCATTTTTTTTTATTGATCCCATCTTTCCTGTCATTTGTAGGCAAGCTATATCTTTGAATTCACTTTAACTGCTTTTCTGTTTATCTAATTCCTCTTGAATTCAGTTAATTTCCGTTTAACATCGTGAAATGAAGTTAAAAACCCTCGTTCGCACGAAGCAGTCAACATTAAAATTACCAAATAAGTATCTTAATTCTAAAGCCAAGTTTGAATCGGAATCAGAAAATTCAATATCAATTTAAATTCCAAAACTTCAACGATAATCAGTTCTTGCCTGATTTCAACTGCTTATATATATCTTTTTCTTTGCTTGATTTCAATGATATCATTTTTGAAGAATTAATTGAAGGTTTAAATAAGATTTTATTTTATTTATCTGTGTAACTGATACTTGTTAGATGTTAATATTTTTATTCCAGCGTAATAAAACACAATTTTGGATTTAAAATAAAGCATTATTTTAAAGTATTATTATAGCTTTTATTTAACGTTAAATCAGATGGGTGGATAAAGTGACAAATGAAGAAGTATTCCGGCAAATCGATGAAAGAAGTATTTTGAAAAATATAGTTAAAAGAAGAGACAGACTTATAGGTCACATATTAAGGCATCTTGCAATAGTCGCTTTAATATTGGAGGGACAGGTAAAAGGAAAAAATTGTGAAGGCAGGCAACTTTTGGAATATGTAAAACAAATTGTTAGGGATGTATGATGGAGGGGGTGTACCGAAATGAAACGACTACATAGGAAATCTTGGAGAGCTGCATCAAACCAGTTAAATGAAAGAAGACAAAAAAAGTCTTTATATTTTAAATAATAAAAATTATTTATATACATTTTTATATATGTCTCTAACCACTTTTATATTATTTTTTAAGGCGATCCGGAGAACGATTTCTGAGTTTATGCCATACATGTAGAAGGTTAACTTTTTTTTTCACTTCACATTTTAGTATGCTGTTTAATTTAATGTTTATCAAAATTTTTGTACTAAATAAATACACATTTTTTTTTTTTTAATAATATTAATAATAGTTTTACAATACGTTGGTGAGGTCTACCAAGGAGCATGTATTATATCTTAAGACAGTAATTCCTTATTTTCTGCTTTAGGTATTCATAATCTGATAATATATATTTACTAAAAACGATTAATCAAGCAATTCAACAAAACAAAAAATTATTGAAATATTCTTCTATTTAATTTTCTGCATAGTTTTTTTTATACGTTATCTTCGTTTTCTTGTTTCCTCTTTCTCTATTCTTTATCTTTGTGGAGACAATTACAGGCGCATGCGCTTTCTAATTTTTCATCATCTGTCTTCCGTGGAAGATGTATTTTTGTTACGTTTATTATATGATATTTCTAGCATCATAAATTACAAGTTAATTGCGTTCTTTTTATCCAGGAAAAGGAGACTACGTGATGCAACCGGAAAGAGGTTAGACTTCCTGTTTTTAGGGTATATGATGTTCGTGACGCTATTTTATTTTTATTTCTAACAAGTGAATTAAAAGTTTTCTTTTAATATATGTAATTAATTCATAAATAATTTTTAGTCATCTAAGTATGTAATTTTATTACGATTGCTACATATAAAATTTTATTTTATTTTATTTTTTTTAATATTAATTCATTTATTTAATTACCTGATGTTTGATTGTCACTCTAGAATTAAAAATGTATTGTGAGAAACCTAATTTTGCAACAGTTCATAAATTTAATATAAATTCAGTTTTGTGTCAAAACAGATTGCCATGTTATACCGATTTATAAAAAAAAAAAAATTCTATAATTTACAAAAGGCCATCCGGAAATAATGAGGGATTTTACTTTCCGTAATCATTTAACTACGTAGAATAAAATTGTACATTAAAAATGTATCATATTAATATACAATACGTGAGCTTAAAGATTGCCTCTCGCCATTTGCTGTCTAGTGAACTAGTATTTTACTGTACTAGTCTGTTGTGTTTGCATTACATATTCAAATGTGCCATGTTAATAGTAATCGGTTTGTAATCCGGTTAGATATACAACAAACTCCGCTCGCCGGTCACGCCAAAGCAAGCCGACAGTTCGGCCGACAAAGACAGGGGTAAACCTTCAGCTCACTTAGTGTAGATAGAAACTATCTAAATGAAAAAAAAAAAACAATGCTGTAGATAAAAGATTTAAAAAAATCACAATAAATGAACTGTATCATCATCACCATCATATTCAATGATTGAAATCAGAATAACAATACAAAGTAATCGCTCTGCTCAAGGCCACGTTAAATTTTTTTTAATATTAATTACTTTCTACTAGAATAAAAAAAAAAGCTGGCAAAGTATTGCTTGACTACGCCGGTAAAATCATACAGTACTTCAACAACTTTTTCGGCATTTTTAGGTCCGAGATCTATATTTTTTTTAAGAATTGTAGAAATTTCTTGATAGTTCTATATGAAGTATAGAACTTCAAAAAAGTTTTGAAAAGTATTTAAACCAAACGGAGACAGCAAAAGAACAAAAAAATAATTTCAATTTTAGTAGGTTTTGATTATTTGAATTTTTCTTATTTAACGTATATATATACATATACATACATATATACATATATACATACATAAATACATTCATTGTAAGTAACACATTTGTTTTAATATTTTAATAAAGTCCTATAACATGCTTTTGAAAAAAATCGAAGTCCGTTTTTTTTTCACGATAATGATCAATTCCGTATTTATAAAAATATTTGACCCAATTTAAAAAAAAAACAATCGGTTTCGTCTATCCTGAGATATAAAGCCAAAAGTAGTGCGACCCACATATGTATACTTTTCTTTCTTTCTTTTTCCTGTTTAGCCGCCGGGAACAACCATTTAGATAATACTTCAGAGGATGAATGAGGATGATATGTATGAGTGTAAATGAAGTGTTGTCTTTGTACATCCACATATGTATACTATGTACGCCCATACATACGTATGTTTATTTTGGTCTAGATAAACTGGTTTCATAAGCCATCGGCTTGGTCTAGTGGTGAACGATCTTCCCAAATCAGCTGATTTGGATGTTGTGAATTCCAGCGTTCAAATACTAGTAAAAGCCTGTTATTTTTATACGGATTTGAATACTAGATCATGGTTACCGGTGTTCTTTGGTGGTTGGGTTTCAATTAACCACACATCTCAGGGATGGTCGAACTGAGACTGTACAGGATTAAACTTCATTTACATATCATCCTCATTCATGCTCTGAAGTATTATCTGAAAGGTAATTACAGAAGGCTAAACAGGAAAATGAAAGTAATTTTCCAGCTTGGAATGTAGTTACTAGCGTTTCTCATCGGGGTCAATTTTGTTTTATTTTATGTTTTTACTTCCTTGTACGAAGTAAATAAAGGAAGTATTGTGATCGCAAAAAATTTCGGTTTTCAGAATTAACGGAAAAATCCATTTTGACTAGTTTCGGCGTGACATCTTTACGTACGTATCTATCTCGCAGAGCTCAAAAACGATTAGCCGTGTAATGTGTTGAAGTTTTGGATTTAAAACTACTGTAACATCTAATTGTGTACCTCCCCTTTTGGTTGCAATCGACTGGACAAAAAGTGTCCAAAAAAGCACAAAATTCATAAAAATTAGGATTTTGGAATTTTCTTATCTGCAGTAATCGGCTCTCATTGAGAGCTTTTCAACGATATATCTTACGTAAGTGGTACTTATTTTCATTGGTTCCAGATTTTTAGTTAATGAAATATTCAGATCTTACAAGGGGAAGGCACACGGGGTTTGAATCCGATTCCACTTTATTTTATTTTTAATTTAAATGTATTGACTTATTAATAATTATTAACTTCTGATTGTAAAAAAAATACAATAAATAATAACAATAAAAAAAAATCAGAAGTTATTAGTGAAATAAAATTATATGTACTTTTAAAAATATGTATATGTAATTTAACATGCGTATAAAGAAGTCATATGGTATCCACATCAGATTTGGTGACGCATCTGATAATTTAATTTGTGCATTTGTTTTAGTTTACTTGATAATAAATATGGCCATAAAATTTAGTAACCTGTTTCGTTTTTGTTTTAATATTGCTGATATAGTACAGGCAATTTGTCATTAAAATAGGCTGTATTTGAAAATCCTTACCTACCGATTGATCTTTTGTCCATGCGTTAGGGGTGATAAGGAAAGCTTAACTCCAGATTTTTAACATCCCCCTCCCATAGATTTTTGAAAAATCAAAATGTTTTTGAAATGCGTTTTTCTCTGAATCTATGCATTTTAGAGAAAAGTTTTTCAAACAAAAAATGTAGAGGACATTCTCCTCTACAATTAATATTTCTAAAGTTATGCCGTATAATTTGAAATTGAAATACTAGGTGGCGCTGAAGTTGTAAAAAACGTGTTTTTTCGGTTTTTTCACCGGAAAAAATTTTTTTCGTCTGTATTGCATTTGGAAAAGTTGTCAATCACAAAAAAAGCAGACAACCTTTATTCAAACAATTTTCTTGTACGGCATAGAATTCCAGAGTTATAGCGGTACAATGACAACGCAACTATCCTATTGTTACTGTAGCCGGCGAGATCGGCATTGTTCAGCGACTAGATCGGTTTCGAACCCGTACCCAATTCACAACATTTTCACACTTTCACAAGCTACAACTCCAAAACGGTAAGTTACATCATAATAATTTAAAAAAACCGAGTATTAGATAGATATAAGACTCGAGTAATAAAGGAACTTCTATTCTGACCTCATATTTTATGTAAGATTGTTGAATTAATAATTGTATAAATCTTTGACGTTAATAAAAAAAAAATATTTTAGCAATTGTGTAACTGTCCACTTTTATTTATGAATTGGAGGGTCGTATTTCAATTTCAAATGAACTAAATTAAATAAAGTGAAGCAAAAATGTGTATATGTAATTTAATAGGCGTTCAAGGAAGTAATGTGGTGTTCACATCAGATTTTTTAGTCACGTATCCGAAGGAAGATGCAGCCACTAGCGTCGCACATACATGTTTATTCAACATATAATTACAGTATTTAACAGTCCCGCATACTAGCAGTGAGTTGATTGAGCCGTCGCGCCGTATACACACATTCGTACCCCTTCAGAAAACGAAATTGAAAAAACCCAAAAATGTTTTTTTAGATATTTATCTGAAGAGTATTTTCAAGCTCAAATCTACTGAATATCCGTTTAGTATGATTGGAGATAAGGAAAAATTTGCAATCATTGTTCAATCAAATTTTTTTTTTACTTTCTTCACCCCTTACAACGTAAAATTTCAGAAAATCTAGATGTTGTTTTAGATATTCGTATAACGATCACATACAGCAGAAATCAAGTAGATATTTTCATTCGTTACTGAGAAGTTAAAAAAATAGTTGGGTTTCAAAAATCCATTTTAACCCTTTACCCAGAATTTAAAAAAAATCCTTTCTTAGTGTCCACTTACACCGTAAGAAATACCGTGTATAAAAATTCATACACAGCGGTAAACAGAAATGCGTTGTTCCATTTGAAAATTTTAAACTAATCTAGTGTCAAAAACTCATGTATAATTACTAAAAAGTTAGTGACAAAATTAATTTCAGTTCACGATTTCAGGCGGCAGGAAGAATTAAAACAATTGTAAAAAAAAAGATTAATCCAGTTATAGTCATCAATGTAACAAATACTATTCAATGTTTGATAATAGAGAAAATTGTCTTTAAAGTTTTATACCAGAAAAAAGCATTAATGGAAAACAATTTAGTTTTATAAGGAGTGGGCGGGAAGTACCTTTATGCTAGTTATGAAATTATTAGGATAGATGCAGCTTATTTTCTATGGATGTAAAACGTCGTTGTAGGTACCGCCACGTTGAAAGCACAGTTGTGCGCCTCCATATCTGGTCGTTCATCCGTAACGACATAACAAGGGTTATCATTTTAAATGCTGACTGAACAGCGTCTTTGAGCTGCTCGTTGCTGACATATCTGCGTTTTCGGATCTCTTGTTTTACAAAACCTCAGTGTGCATTGTCAGGTGTGGTTAGGTCGGGACTTCTTGTTTGCCTAGGCAATCTAGCTAATAACTCTTCTGACCCGCGTCCGATCCAGCGATTCGGTAAAATTTTTTACTGAGACATCTGTAAAAACGAATGAGTGTGCAAGTGCTCCAGAACAAGAATGCCGTTAAATTTTACAGCTGAATTTCTCTGTTTAAAATAATGAAAAAAGTTTATAATAAACGTGTCCGGAAAAGGCTTTGTTTTTAAATTAGGAATAACATAGAATTTTACCATGAATTTTGCGTAGCGGCAAATTGAATCTACACCGAAATTTAACGAAAACCAAGTAGAATCGAAAACCGTGAGAGAAGGGTGAAAGGGAAAATCGAAAAAGGTAAAAAGGGAGGAAGGGAAAGTGGAAAAAAAAGGGGAAAAGGAAGTAAAAGAAAGAGAAACGGGAGAAAACGGGAAGGGAGAGCGAAGCGAGCCATGTCCCTCTGATCGTGACGGGAAGTGCAAGTAACCATAGAGCACGGGCAAAGCCGCGAATGGGATCTAGATTTCGGATTGTAATAAATTTTTTGTTCATCTTTATTGGACTTTTGTATTGAACTATTTTTTTTCATTCATAAAATGGATTGGTCTAACAAATATTGTTCAATTTTCTTTTCTTCCTTTTTTTGTTTTCCTTTATTTAAGTTTTGGGCAACAATTCATTGTTTATCGTATATTCCTTTAGTATTTTTCATAAAAATATTTATTTATCGTGTTATTAGGATTTAATGAAAATCTAAATATAATATTGTTGATTGAATATTTTTCATATATAAAAAAATAAGTTAAGCGAGTGAAGCTACATCTATATTGTAGGCAGAGTCGCGACGGGGGTACGCTAGATTAAGTTGATATGTACTTGTTAAAAACGATACTTGTAATAATTTTAAGTAATTTAAAAGTATTTATTTTAATACGATTAAATGCAGATGCATATTCATTAAAAGTAGTAAGGAATATCATACATAATAAAACTACATAAATTAGCCAAAATGAATGTGAAAACGAAATAAATATATTGTTTAATCGTGCAGAAAATAATTTGTAATAAAATTTACAAATTAGAATTAATACACTTAAGTTTTTTTACTTTTTTTCTTCCTTTCTGGAATACTTTGTTGCCCTTTAAATATAATGATTAAATTTTAATTAATTGGTCACTGTGCCAATTATTTCGCATAACTGAACCTGGACTGTTTTTTTTTTCCGTAATATACATATATATACACACACCGACCCACCAACGTTTCTTCCTCTACATATAGATATATATATATATATATATATATATATATATAGGAAGAAATTTCTGCTGATACTTTGTTAAAAATAATTGATGATGTAACAATATAAGAAGAACCAACTTTGTTGTTTTGTTGACAAGGGGCAAGATTTGAGGGAAATTTATAGTGGTTGTTGGATAAATAATATAGCAAACTAGAAGGGGGTGACATTATACTTTTCTAGGTTATTTTCTATTCTTATTACATTATATGACAATATAGCCAGTCGGCCGCGATGCTCATATAGAATCTGGAAACTCTCCAAGAAATAATAACATATACACACACAAATATGCGATGAAATATCAAGTATTGTATCACGGTTAATCTTATAATTCAGACTTTACCTCCCAATTTTATAATATTGATTTAATTCAGGTTTTTTATTCCATAAATTATTCCCGTTTCTTTTTTTTAACGAAAAATTATAAAAAATCATTGATAGATGAGAAGAATCTTTATTCTACTAAGCTTAGTTATTTTAGTTAAAAGTTTGTAAATATGATAAATACGAAGGTGAACTTTCCTTCATTTTGTGACGGAGATAAAATTTAATCATGAACAAATTTATGAAATAACAATGATCATAGTACTTTTCAAATAAAATAATTTTGTTTTTTTATAAATAATAAAATTATTTATTTATTACTTCCTTGCACGAAGTAAAAAAAGTATTGTGGGCGCGAAAAATTTCGGTTTTCAGATATCAACAGAAATATCCATTTTGACTAGTTTCGGCGTGATGTCTGTACGTACGTATCTCGCGTAATTAAAAAACGATTAGCCGTTGAATGTTGATATTTTGGATTTAGGACTGTTGTAACATCTAGTTGTGCACCTCCCCTTTTGATTGCAATCGACTGGACTAAAAGTGTTCCGAGAAGTCCAAAATCTAGAAAAATTTTGATTTTGGATCTTTTCTTAACTGCTGTAATAAGCCCTCATTGAGAGCTTTTCAATGATATATCATAACTGACTGTTGTGTTAGTGAACTGTTCGTTTATAGTGGTTTACAGAAAAATTTTCTTATCAGAACATGAATGCTATTATTATTATTTATTTTAACAATACACTTAGAAGTCATTTTCACCCATTTTCATTTCATTTCAACCACTTAAAAATCAATCTGCTTGATAACAGCAGGGCTGTCCAAAGGTTGAATTGTCTCCATGTGCTTGACTTAGGGGCTACTGCATGACAGTTTCATAAATGACAACGCTAAATCTAGTGATAGTATTTTTATTTTTTATTTATTAATATTGTGTTTTTGTGGACTATGAAGTGTTGGTAGACATATTTTTTTTAATGGACTTTGAGATCACTGATAACTATTACTATGATTTATTTCTTATGAGGAGATCCTTAAGAACCCCGTATCATGTACTTCTTGTCAAGTGACTTACTTATGGTTAAACTTAAGGAGCCTATTATAAATATACAGGTTGTTGTAAAAAAAAATCCAGATCTATATAAATTAAAATGTAAATGTTCGTTTGTTCAAAATCCTAAATCTCCGAAAGTTCTTCACCGATTGCTTTGAAATTTTGATACAACGTTGCATTCGAATACGCGGATGTTTTTATATACATAAGATGTCACACCTGTGACAGGAAAAACCATGCTGTTTTTGAAAAACAGCGCTATCTGTTGGGTGTAAAAGCAACACATGCTATACTAAATATTTTACGATTCCATTTCAACGTTTCCGATATGTGTGTCAACTACAGACTGAAATACTATTGGACCAATTTACGTGCGGGAAAAGGGTGACAGGGAAAAATCTAAAAAGGTAAAAGGGAAGAAGGTAAAAAGAGGAGAAGGGGAAAATGGAAAAAAGACAATGAGGAAAACGGGGAAAATGGAAAAAAGACAATGAGGAAAACGGGGAAAATAAAAACCGGGAAGAGGAAATGGAAAGTGGAAAGGGAAAATAGAATAGGGGAAAGGTAAATGAGGGAAGGATAAGTGGGTTAGGAAAAGAGGAAAATGGAGAAATGTAAATGGGGAGACAGAGGAAAGGGAATATTGTAAAAATTAAAATGGGGTGGTGGTAGATGTTAGTAGTAGTGCATTCGACCGAAGAAAATACTTTGGTGCTGATATTTGGATATTTTCAAAACATTTTTTGGTTTATTCCATTTTTTTGGTAAACATTTTTGGCAAACAGGCAAACATTTTTGGTAAACATTTTTGGCAAACCATTTTTGGTAAACAGTTTTGGCAAAACATTTTTTGGTAAATCTTAGGTAATTGGTTTGCTTGACATTTCTCCCGCCATTACCCCATTCGGTCGCTATAAAGCATAAGTCTTCGTTCGGCCTTATGCTGTCACAAACGGCTACTGAGCCTCGAAACAGTATAGTGAACTGTGTCGTAACTAGCTCCTAGAGCTAACCTAAAAGCGTGAGCGAAATAAGCGTGGTGCCCTACACCATTCGCTTGCGTATCCCACCGCCCACTTGTCATACATCACTAAAATGGGTAGGCGCACCCCGTCAACTACTAAAACATATAATATTATCAATAATTACATTTATCTCGTCAATGATAGCATTCCAACCCCGTAGGGGGAAGACACTCACCTTGCGACGTTACTGGTCACTACACCATCCCCTTCATACCAAGCCCTGTGGGGCTTTACCGGAGGTCATCTTTAGACCTTCTAACTGATTATATCTCACAGTCACCAGCCAGGTCTCGATCGAGATGTCACCGATGTAATTGCCTCGGCAGACATTTGGATCAGTAAATACAAATCAAATTTCACCTTCGCGTAGGCCTCAAAAGGACATCTTCACATTCAACCTAATATTATTCCCTCAAACTAACTGAACGAAAATGCGGAAGTGCGGATCTCGCGCCTAGTACAGATTTGACAACACCGTTCGTGACTGTGTATGCCTCAGAAAACGAACGAGTTTAAAGTTAAATCAGTGCTACACTCATACCAATCAAAATTCTGTTTTACGCAACGTAGAAATTCAGTCCTACACCCAAATAAGTCGACCAGTTTAGGTCACCTAACAAAGGGAACGCAACCTCATTCCGGCCCGCGCAGGAGCCGGGAACAAACCCCGTACCACCACTCGGTCAAGTCATGGTGTCTCGCGTGGCATTACCAAGTCACGATCAGGACCGCCACCGGCGGAGGGAAGCCACGCCCGCGGTCGCACGGACTACCTTACCCCGGCAGCGCAGAGCCACCCCCACCAGCTGGAACCCCAAATCGAATCACAGCAATTCGCTGCCACGCCTGAGCCGCTGACTGCCCTCGCCACATTGACTCGCCGCTTGTGAGTGGTCAGTTTTCCTCTTGACCTCTTAAGTTTCAGAGTAGCCTGAGTTATCCCCGCCCTCACATGAGCTGGGCAGTCGAACATCAAGTGTTCGTTCGACTGGACCTCCCTGTAGACGCACAACTAATCAGTTGTCAGGCGGAACCGAAACAAATATTGGTTTAAATTTACATGATTGGAGAGCACTCGGGCTCCCGTTTCCCTTAAAAACGGTGTAGAGGCATACCATCCCCCCAGATCTTGTATAAATCTATACACAAGGACATTTCCTTAGTCGAGGCCGTAAATCTTAGGTAACTCTTTATTGGTTATACAGTTATTAAAAATTACTCCAAATTCCCTCTTTCCACAGAAACCAAAAAACTTCATTTTTATTTATCGCATATTTTTTAAACGTTTTTTTTTAAAAATGCTTTTCTAGGTATAGTAGTGCAGTCAATCAAATAAAATATTTTGGTGGCGGTATTGGGAGGGGGGAGCCGATCGGAGTTTAAAATTATTAAATTTTCCAAATTTTTTTCGGTTTATTTATTCTTTTAATATTATTTAAAGTTGAAATAATAATTTTTTAATAATATTACAATAACGTTTTCTCATATTCCACTCCATCGCACTACCAAAAAAATAAATCTTACGTAACTTTTTATTGGTTATACAGTTACCAGTTTTTTTTAATTTTCTTATAGTATCACTGTACACTTTAAAAAAAAAATGTAAAAATCAAAAGAAAATTCTTGATTTTGGAGGTGGGATGCAGAAAGAAAAAAATACCGATTTTCGGTTTATTTAAACTTATAATGATAATTTTACGATACAACTTCATCTTAAATTACCTCCTGATCCCCAAATAAAGGAATCTAATAATTTTTTTATTTTTATTTTTTTTACTACAGAATGATTCTAAAATGGTTAGCTGGCTATATTTTTTCGGATTCTACTTGTAAAACTAAACAAAAAATATCGTTACGAAAAGTGGCAATCTTTCCTTCGTTCTCCCCTTGTCCGTCATTTTATTATTTTTATATAAAAATTTATATCTCAAGTTCGGATTGACTAATCGCATTAATATTTGGTAAGCATCTTTATAATAAAGTTATAAAATAAGCAAAAAATCAGGACTAATTATAAAATGGTGTCCATGTTTATTTTTTCAAATCGTTATATCTTCATAAATATTAGTTTACCAAAATTTATATTAGTTGCTAACATATTAAGCCTTTTATTTTGAACAAAATGGCATTTTATTTTTGAAAATCGGTTAACAAATAGCCGAGTTATGGCAGAAAATTTTAATTACGTGTCTGTTTTCACGTCCTCCAACTTTACGTTCAGTTCAATAAAATGTTAATAATATTTTTTTTTTTTTAATTCTAGTATTGTAAATTAGTATAAAATTAAGTAATAATTTTCTTACAATAATAAACCTAATAATTATGATACAAAATATAATAATTAGTAAAATATATTAATTTAATTTTTAGTGATGTAAAATTATATATATTAAAAATAGTTTTGTTCTTTTTTATTTTTCTAGTTTATTTTTACTTTGCAAGCATGCAAATTTTCAACTAAACAAATAAATTAAAATAATCTACTCGTAAATTACTTTTTATGTCGATTAATTCATTGTTGCAAAAAATAAAACAATAAAATAATAACAAAGTCAAAAATCTAACTTACCTCTAGCCGGTGCATAAATGTTTAAATATAAACAGTCCTCATTTTGATTTTTAAGGAATGGTAAAAGCTTTTTAAACAATCTATCACGATCAGGTGATATGTCTTGCGGTCTTTTACTAAAAGATGGTAATTTTTGTGGGCAAACATAACCTAAACGATCAGCTTGCATTATATTACGCCATGTCGGTGGTGATCCTGGTGGCATAAACCTTTGTGTTCCAACTGGCGGTGCTGCGTATGGTATTCCCAAGAAAACTTCTACATTTTCTAGTTTCGCGTTCGTGTTTGATGCTGTTACAAGTCCCTGAAATAGAATTAAGTAAGAAAATTTATTATATTAACATAAATTTTCTTTATTTTTATCGATAAAATTATACTAAATTATATATAAATTAAATTTATCTGAATGAGGTGAATGATTTTAACAAATTAAAATTAGTTTAATTTATAATTAGAGTTTATGTTCTACGTATAATAAATTTGAAAAAAAAACTTAAAACAGTAAAAAATATTCACATTGTAATCGTTGACCGATTATTATGAATAGGTACAGAGGAATCAATAAAATTAAATTAAAATCGCAAAAGAATTTAATGAATAAAAATAGATTCTGAAGAAAGAGTCTTATTTCGAAAGCGGACACATTTTCAATTTTAATAGTAAAAAATAAGTCTTAATATTATTCACTGTTGTGAAGGCTAAAAGAAGACGATATCCTCCAAAATTGATCGAAAGGATTCCTTCAGTTTTACGTTGGCTCCACACGAATTCGCATAAGTAGGAGTGTAACGCAGATCTCCATGTACCACACCCCAGGCGATTCCGTCTTTTCGCTACTATTCCACTGTGTTTGTATCCGGCTCGGTAATTGGATTTCAAAAGTTACGAAGTGATTACTAGTTTGAAATGTAAAATTGTAACCTTTTACATAAAGTATCATGCTATATAGAGCTCCGTGAATTTGGGTAGTGAGTAAAATAGTGTGTGTGATGTCATCGAGTATAATGACCTTCACAGTAGTGCATTTGTGAAAACGTGTTTATTGGTGTACAGTTGTACTTTATTGTACCGTTGTAGCTACTACGGTAACCACCGTGACGTATTGCTTCAGAGGATGAGTGTAAGTGAAGTGTAGTCTTGTACAGTCTCGATCGATCATTTCTGAGTTGTGTGGTTAATTGAAATCCAGCCACCGAAGAACACCGGTATCTACGATCTAGTATTCAAATCGGTATAAGTATAACCTTTACTAGGGAACTCTCACCTTCCAAATCAGCTGATTTGCGAAGACGTGTTCACCACTAGACCAACTCGGTGGGTCCGAAATTAACATCGTGTCAGGTCTAATATACTCCTTTATAACACGTAGTAATGTGTTTTTTGTTCGATCGGGGACCGCATATACGAAAATTTATTTTACTTCTCTGAATATTCTTCCAAACACCTACTGCTATGGTTAAACCGACCCCACATTGTACGCCTTAGAAAAATATTCCCGCCTATTAGTTTTCAATCGGTTACTGCGTCACTATCTATAACAAATTCTCTGTACAGAATTCAAAACCCTGCTCTACTCCATGCGTAAAGGAAATAAACAGTAACTTTCAGTTTTATTTTGTTGGATTGCAGCCACGTACCCCTCCTTAAACGAACAGAATTGCGGTATAACATTTCTCTCTTTCGAATAACATTTATCTTCTTTATTTTTTCTACGAAAGAGACGTTTCATCACATATGTGTCCCTATGTATAGACACCAAATATGAAGATAAAAGATATTTTTAGAGCCAAATATGAAGATAATGGTTTCGTCTATCTTAAGATGTAAGGTAAAAAGCAGAGTGCGATACAGATATCCATGTACGTACTCACACATACGTATGTATGGGTTTTTTTGGTCTACATGGACTAGTTGGGTTCTAAATCGTAAAGATTTGCAAAAACCCTATACCCCCATAATAATAAAAATAATGGTTACCATAATTTCTCCTTTAATGTAGTTATTCTAGCTGTATTCACCGGGGAAAGTAAAAAAGAGGTTATCATTTTTTTCTTCAACGTATATGATTGAAACATTTTATTTATCATTTTAAACGTTTAAATCAGGATTAAATATTTGTTTATTGAAAGTACAATTTCCTTTAAAAAGAAACCTTCTCTTGTAGAATTTTCCGATTACTCTATCTTTAGTGTCACTTGTCTTAAAGCAAGATACGTTTCTTCTGTAAAATTTAGTGAATTTTCAGTATTATATTGTTAAAGAGCATATTCAGATCTTAGATTTTATTTATTAAAAATCTTTATATAGTGATTAATTTCTTTGTATATTGATTGTATTATTGTGTGCAGCGTTTTCCTGATGTGTCACTAATGTCAAAGAGTAAATCTGCTCCCCGTCTGGCCAATATCATATTAGGCTTTCTATTTTGGCCATAACGCATGGACCTAAGGTACAGAGTGTCCCATATAAAACGCAACCCAACCTTATATTGGTAGGTATTGAAATAATAAAAAGGCATGTGTAAATGTAAATGTAATTTTTATTATTACCATCCATTACCTTACATTTAGAGTTAATGTTGGAAGTGGCCGCCATCTTACTGAATACAAGCTTCAATTCTTTTTACAGCGTTTCTTGCTACTTTTTTCAAAGTTTGTGGCCGGATATTTAATACAGCTCGTTCAATATTGACTTTCAATCGTTCAAGTGTTCGTGGTTTGTTGCTGTAGGCTTTGTCTTTGATGTAACTCCATAGAAAAAAATCCGCCGCAGTCAAATCTGGAGATCTTGTTGGCCACAAGCCTCGACCGATAACACAATTACCAAAGAATTCCTCGACGAAATCAGAAGTTGAACCTGCGTAGTGCGATGTCGCACCGTCATGTTGTAGCCAGCAGTGTCTGTCTTCCTCTTCCAAGAGTGCGATGAACCGAAATAAAATATTCTGATATCGTTCTGCATTAATGGTGTACTCGAAAAAAATAGAGCGATTATTTTCTTCCGCGATATCGCGCACCACACGTCCAACTTTTGCGGGTGTAATTGTTTTTCGTGATAAACGTGGGGATTTTCAGCACTCCAAATTCTACTGTTTTGGCTGTTTACGTAGCCATCCAAATGAAACCGTGCTTCATCTGTGAAAAATAACGAATCCATAACATTAATTACCTCCACAGAAATCGACAGAACCGTTGACAATATTGTAGCCGTTTTTCTTTGTCGGGCTCAAGAAGTCGATGTACCGTTTGAATGCGATAAGGTCGTAATTGTAATCGTTTGGTCGCCCGATGATTTAGACAAATTAATTTCAGCAGACAAACGTCTGATCGATTTATTTGGCGAGGCGAGTAATCGGTCTTTGATTTCAGTGACTGTATCAGTATTCAACTCTGACGCAGAACTTTTGTGTTCCTTGTTATTAACAGAAGCAGTCTTTCTAAATTTTGCAACTAACCTTAATACTGATGTTTTGTTAGGAGCTGGCTTATCTGGGTACTTATGGTGAAACAAATCTTGCACTGCAACCACTGATTTCGTACTGAAGTACGACTCAACAATGAAAACACGTTCATCTAGCGAAAATACCATCTTGTCTCTAGCAATACACTGAAAGTTATGATTGCATTGTTGTTACTATCGGTAGTGTTCTACTGCTTCGCCGCGATGTTCTGATGTTGGACGAGTCCATTTCAGTAACGAGTAGGGGAGTAAGTTTGACTTTTGAAATTTCATGGATGAGTGATTGATGGGTTGCGTTTTATATGGGACACCCTGCATCTGTCATAATTCCTTTTCCTTACAATAATGATGTTTAGGATGAAGTCAGTCATTGTAATATTCTAGGAATACTCGTAATAATCCTTGAATTTGATGTTCGCTATTGTTAAGCTTTGTGACATCATTTCACTAACAATTTTTATTGTTATTGAACTTAACTGATTTAAATAAAAATATATATATATATATATATATATATATAATATTTTATAGTGTTTCTAAAATGGTCGGCTGGATTCTACTTGTAAAATTAAACAAAAAATATCCGTAGAAGAAAAAAATGGCAATTCCTCCTACGTTCTCCCGTTGTCCGCCATTTTGTTATTTTTATATAATAATTTATATCTCAAGTTCGGATAGACGAATCACATTAATATTTGGTAAGCGTCTTGGTAATAAAATTTTAAAATTAGAAAAAAATACCTTCGAAGAATACAAAATGGCAACCATATTTATTTTCAATCCGTTATATCAGAAATGGTCGATCTGAGATTCTACAAGAATACACATACTTCATTTACACTGATACATATCCTCATTCATCCTCTGAAGTAATACCTGACGTTGATTCCAGGAAGATAAAAAGGTGGTATAGGTTAGACTTATTAAAAGCTCGCGAAAAATTTCTCCACGACTTAACATTTCACAAAGTACAGTATGGAGGACATTACATGCTCAAAAACTGCGTACATATCATGTTCAGAAAGTTCTACACCTCTAGCTTGGTGACCATACCAGACGATTGCATTTTGTTAATGTAACATTAATTACCCCTTAATTCCGTTCATTCTATTTTCGGACGGAGCTACTTTTACCTGTAATGGCATAACGACGGAAGAAAACTCATATTCTGTTGTTGAAACATATTTCCAGCAACGATTTTTCGGTGATCGTTTGGTATGGAATGATCGATAACCAATTCATAGCTGTCTCATACTAGAACAACGGTAGAAGAAATTATCTGGAAGTTTTAAATAATACTTTTTTTACAGCGCTTAAAGTTTTCTCATTGGCGAAACGAATATAAATATATTATTAACTTGATGGAGGACCAGCACATTTCACAAATTACGTAAAACATTTCTTAGGTGAAAAATTTTCTGGTGAATGGATTGAGGTCCGGTAAATTGGCCACTTAGATCACTGGACCTTACTCCCATACATGACTCTTTATGGGGATGGATAAAATACGAGATATACAAGCTAAAAGTTGACATACGTGATGTACTGATCGTTCGCATTCTCAATGCTGCTTCCCTCGTCAAGGAAAGCCAATATATCATTAGGATAGCCACAGAAATTGTTAGAAAACCAGTTGAAAAGTATAACGATATCAGAGGTGGAATTTTCGAACATCTATTGTAAATTAATACAGCATAAACAGTGAATATTGTTTTTTAAATTAAAAGTATTTTAATTTTTAAAAGGTCTAAATTTACTCAACTAAAAATAGCTGTTTAATTTTGCAAGTTCGTAACGTTTTAATTAACAATTAAACTTTTTTTTTTTAGTTTTTCATAGACAGTATTATATCAATTTTCTTATAATTAGATTCTCTACAAGTTCCAGTACTAAAATTTACGCTTTTATTAGTCATTTGACAAAGTTATTGTATTTCAAACCTAAAACAAAAATGTGTTTTTTGTCACCAAAGTTTTCTGTTTTACGATGGATATCATGAAAACTACTGTAGAATAAGTTCTCGGACCTATTTTATTCGAATTTTCAGATGATAAGACATTTGAAATCATTACGTTTACCCCTTATAATTTTTGTACGACTTCATTTCATCGGTGGAACTGAAACCCGAGCGAAATTTTTCACTAGTCGTAACTCGATTACGGTTAAAAAAGTGTTTTCGGACATATATTTGTTTCCATTTTTCAACCTCTAAAATCAGTTCCCAAATTATTTCATAAAGAATGTAACAAATTTATATATTTATGAAAATATAGAAGAACGTTCATATAAGCATAGGGTTCGGAAACGCTTTCTTAGTGGTGTCTGTGAGCGAAAGATTTCGCTCGGTTTTCTGCGGGTTTGGTAAAATTAAGCCAGACTGGATTCTTAGGATCTAAATTAAGATGTAAATTTTGTGGTTTTATTTGAACGTGATTTGAAAAAAAAAAAAATAATAATGTGATGCGGACACTACATGACTTCCTTGTACACCTATTAAATTACATATACACATATTTTTAAAAAGAAAAGTAATTAAAATTTTATTTCATTAATAACTTCTGATATTTTTTTATTTATTGTTATTATTATTTATAGTAAAAGTTTTTTTTTATAATCAGAGGTTAATTACTATTATTATTATTAATAAATCAATAAATTTAAATGAAAAAACAAAAAGGTAAAAAAAGGAGATGTTCGATTCGAGCCGATGTGCCTTCCCCTTGTAAGATCCAAATATTTCATTAATTAAAATTTTATTTGGCTATAACTTTGGAATTAATAAAAATAAATACTACTTATGATATATTATTAGAAAAGCTCTCAATGAGGGCTTATTATTGCAGTTAAATTAAATATTAAAATCCAATTTTTTTAGATTTTTGGCTTTTTGGATATTTTTGGCTCAATCGATGGCAATCAAAATGGGAGGTGCACATCTAGATCTGCACCTCAAAAACCCCAAAATCCCTAAAACGACCCCAAAAACCCTAATTAACGTTGTTTGTAATGTCTAACATTGATTTTCCTTCATAAGAACGCTAGCTGTCAATTGATTGACAGCGATTTTGACAGTTAAAATGTGTCAAAATAAGTTTTTGACTTCAAATTCGTGTTCTCCGACCCCCAAAAACCCTTATATACGTTATTTTTTAAGTTTTGTGATGAAACATGCTAGCGCTATATCGTCACGACTTGAAAATAACCTAAAACCCATGTTGATCCCCTTTAAAATTCAAGTGGAGTGGGGGATGACTTTTTTCGAACGGAAAGGGTTCGTCAACGCGTCAAATATTTTGTTTTTGAGAGTACTTTTAAATCAGGGGGTGCACGTTTTTCGACAAAAATTTTGCCCTATTTGGACCACTAATATATATATATATATATAAAATTGAATTACTACTAAATTTTTATTAAAAAAAAAATCGTTTTACTTACCTGTATTAATCCTTGCTTTATTTCTATTATACGCGTTTTACTTATAACTTTCCACTGATGTTCCTGACAACTTATTGTTTTAAATAACACAATATACAAATAATAAAAAAATAAAATGTTTTTAATAAATTTCTTCCCGTAATACATTTTTGCACATTTCCGTTCACATTATTTTTATTAAATATTGTTGAAATGTTTAAACAATAATTTTAACCATTGTCTTTTTTTTGACTACATTTCTAATAAATTTTAATTTCACTTTATGTTTCATTCAGTTGTTTTTTATGTTTTATTTTTTTACAGTTATGTAGGGCTATTCTTTTTAATCACTTCTTTTTTATTGCTCTTTATTTTACTACAATATTATTAAAAAGATATTTTATTTTATTTTAATTAGTATTTTAGTTAATAATATTGTTATTTTTACCTGCATTTTAAGCTTTAATAAAAAAAAAAAAAGAACTGAAAAATGAACAAATATATACAGTTTTATTTTGTAATAACTTCTAATATTTTGGTAGTCCGATTAAAATACTTAAATAAAAAAATCCTCCCACCTCCCCTGTAGAATATAAAGTAGTAACCATCCCTTCATTCACTACATTATGGTATAAAAAAAAAAAAAAAAAAAAAAAAAATAGAAATTAAAATTTTTTGTACATCGTCATACTTATTAAGTGTAAAAACCGCAACTGAAAATTTGAAATATTTCTCTGTAGTTCCTTATTAATTAAAGAAATTAATTTTTTAGATCATCTTTTTAGAAATAAAATAAAATTAAAATTAAATTTTCGATATTCGGATCTTTTTCTGAACTCCCGCCAAAAAAAACCACTTAAGTTTTTAACCAATTGGCCAAAATTCGATGTATTTTTAATTTCCAATAATAATTAGGTGGGAATATGCATGTTTCAAAATAGCAGGAAATATTGATATTATTAACAATAATCAGGTTGGAGAAATAATCCAATAACACATTAAGATTCTCTTTTATACCAGTCATTTTAAACGTTATTCATATTAATATATTTTACTTTTCCTTTGACTGGTTTGATGCAGCTCTCCAAGGTTCCCTATCTAGTACTATTCGTTTCATTTCGCTGTATCCCTACATCCTGCATCCCTAACAATTTGTTTTACATATTCCAAACGTTGCCTGCCTACACAATGTTTCCCTTCTACCTGTCCCTCCAATATCAAAGCGACTATTCCAGGATGCCTTAATATGTAGCCTATAAGTCTCTCTCTTCTTTTAACTATATTTTTCCAAATGCTTCTTTCTTCATCGATTTGCCGCAACACCTTTTCATTTGTCACTTTATCCACCCATCTTATTTTTAACATTCTCCTATAGCACCGCATTTCAAAAGCTTCTAATCTTTTCTTCTCAGATACTCCGATCGTCCAAGTTTCACTTCCATATAAAGCTACGCTCCAAACATATTCTTTCAAAAATCTTTTCCTGATATTTAAATTAATTTTTGATGTAAAAAAATTATATTTCTGATTGAAAGTTCGTCTCGCCTGTACTATTCGGCATTTTATATCGCTCCTGCTTCGTCATTAATAATTGTAATTCCTAAATAACAAAATTTTTCTTTTCACCTCCATAATCTTTTCTTTTCTTATTTTTACATTGAAACATTTTAATATTGTACATCTTAAAAATATTAGCTTTATTGCTTATAATGTAGATATAAATTATACATATAAACAACCAAACTTAAGTTACGCTCGCTTCGATCTCTAGCCTCGACTAACTAACAGTGATGTCTTGATTTAAATAATAAATAATTGCAATAATTACTGAATTTATTAAATTTGTTAATTTTACCAAACTTAACCTATGCTCGCTTCGCTCGCTAATATCGACTTATTAACAGTAACGTTTTGATCATTTAAATGATGAATAATTGCAATAATTACTGAATTCATTATTTAAATAATCAAAACATTACTGTTAATTAGTAAGGTTAACGAGGGCATGTTAAGTTTGGTTAGATTTATGTATAAAATAAATAATATAAATAGTTATTTCTTCAACCTGGTTAATTTTAATATTAATATTTTTTGCAATTTTCATTTAGTTCTAAGTGAAAAACTTGCAAACCTTTGGGAGGGAGAGTAACGTAAAACTAACAATTTTTATTTTTTATTTTGAAACGTGAATATTCCCACCTAATTCTTATTGGATATTAAAGATACGTCGATTTTTGGTTAAAAAATTAAGTTTTTTTTTGGAGGGGGTGAGGAATTCTGAAAAATATCCGGATCTTCGGATAAATATAGAATAAATTATCCTTATTATTTCATAATAATAACAGGAAATATTTTTATATCTAATAAACATTTAATAATAATTATAATAAAAAGCTGGCAAAGTGTCAAAGTATCGCATGACTTCCCGGCTATTAATAATAAAAAATAAGAGTTAAAAGCCAAAAAAAAAAAAACAGAATATATAAATTTTAGATGAGAGGAATATAAATTTTTTGAAATTTTTTCTAAAAATGTTCATATATAGGTTAAACTTAACAAATTTATTTAAGTAAAGTTTTTTCTAAATGTAATCCCCCCCCACGGAAATAAAGGGTAAAATAAGAAAAAGTAAATTTAAAAAAAATAAAAATATTTTCTGCATTTTGCTCCGGGGTCTATAATTTAAATAAATAAAAATTGTAGAAATTTCTTGGTAGCGCTTTATATGAAGGAAAGTTTCAAAAAATTTTGAAGAGTATTTGTGGAGATAAAGCAAAGGAACAAAAACATTTCAATTTTAAGAACTGGAGGATAATTTAAAAAAAAAAATTTGATTTAAATTTTCTTTAATGAAGTTTACGCTAAAATACCTCGGAAGATAATCGAATTTGTTTATTTCGCAATATACCTAATCTCCCATAACAAATTTTGAAAATAAAAAATAATATGATTAATGAGTTCCTCATTTATAGAAATATTTGAGCCAAATTTGGAGACATTCTATTCGGTTAATCCTGTGATATAAGGTCAAAATCAGTGCGGCACACATATATAGAAGGTTTTTTTGTTTTTTTTTTAATATCTAGATGAACTAGTTGGATCCTAAAACGTAAAGATTTGCAAAAAAATTCCGATACCCTATTATTAACATGATAACCATATTTCCTCCCCTTCAATTATCTATTGTAGCTACATTCGGGTGGAAAATAAAATACTGTGTTAAAAATTTATTATTATATGATTGTACTTTATATCCAGACGAGATAGTATTTTTCTTTTTTCTTTTTGCATTGTGTTAGAGAAAACTAATAGTAGTAAACATTTATTTTTAGTAATCTTAATTTCATGTGTACGATTAAGTTATATCTCAGTCATTATTATAATATATTAATAATATAATTATAGTAATTATTAAAACTTGCAAAATGTTTTGTGTGGAGTGTGACCCTTTATGGGGGAGAAACATGGACTATTAGGAGGAGATAAGAAGATAGGAGGCCTTTATAATGTGGGTTTGGTGGAGAATGGAAAAGATCAGCTGGACGGAGAGAGTTCGGAATGAGGAGGTGCTTCGTAGAGTAGGAGAAGAGATGGCGATTATTGAAATAATAAAAAGAAGAAAATGGAGTTGGTTGGGACACTGGCTGAGACGTGACTGCCTGTAGGTGACGACATTGGAAGGATTTGTAACGGGAAGAAGTCGGTGACGAATGAAAATGATAGACAATTTAAAAAGGGAAGAAAGTTAATGAAAAATGAAACGGATGCCACAGAATCGGGCTGAATGGAGGGCGGCCATGTGAAATCCTGCCTTTGGGCAGAATAACTATTATTAATTATTAAAATTTATAAAAGTTCAGTTTTATAAATAAAGAAGATTTTGATTTGCAAAAATTATTATTTTTTTAAAAAATAATTCTTTTATGTTCATTATTTTACTGATTGATTTGTTTTAATAATTTTATATTTATCTACTGGGTAATTTGGGGGAAACAGGTTACTCAAAATAGGTAAATCCTTTAATTTTTATTATTACATAATTTAGTTATTCTTCTGTAATGGTGGTGAGAAATATATCGCAAAGGTTGACATAAGACAGACGGATTGTAAAATAATAATAAGAATAATAAATAAATGTATTTTAAAGGTTTTTTTTTTGTATATACATTTTCCCTAATTTTTCAAAAGGTTTCGTTAATTAAACCCGAAAAATTTTTTTAACTACGGATATCTTATCCTGTAATATCGATTTATTTGGCCCTAATTGGAAAAAGCATGAAAAAGTATTAAATTATTTTTTTTTTTGTTTTTGTATAAATTATCTACGTTATGCTTAGTTAAATTTTAATAAGATTTGATTTTTAACAGTAAAGTTATTCGCGCTTCCCGTATTCTCGATTTCCTTATTTGCGGTGCAATATTTTGCGATGTCTTTTCTATATTCGCGACTAAAATTTATCGTATTCCCGTACATTACATTATATAGTGACATTAAAAAATAATAATAATAAAATATTTAATCGCGTAGGTAGAGTATGATGGACGTGGAGAAGTAGAAAATACGATCCCTGAAAAACAGTGAAATGTCAAAACGCTTAACAAAGGCATTAAACTACCTGTGATTATTTCCATTTTTGTTTACAGATGCTGATCTATCGTTGAATAGAAGCTTAATCTTTAAGCGTAAAATTGAAAATGCCATGCAATTTTACTCAGAACTTCACACGGATTTAGAAACAATAACGAGGTAAGGCAGGATTACAAATTTTTGCAAATGAAATCTAAAATACTGTAGGTTAGTTTTGTAAATTTCATTTACAAAAATTTATTACTATTTTCTTGACCTTTTAAGGCGCTTACCGAGTACGATTTGAACATGTAATACCTTTTACTAAGACAGTACGTACTGTGGTGAGTTTTGGTAAGTGACTATGAGTAAATTAGCAAATATTCTGTATTTTGGAAATATGTTTTGTGTAGTGTATCTTTGCACTGTAGTAAACCAGTGTTAATAATTAATGTTTCCGTCTGTATTTGATCAATAACATCGCTCTAAATAAGTGATTTTTTTTTCATTTTACATAAAACCTAACCATTTTTCCTTAAATGAGTATTAGTTTCCGTTCTGTATTCGCGACATTTTTACGGTCTCTAACCTACGCGAATAAGATGATTTTAGTGTATAACAATTAATTTTCTTAAAACAAAATTAAAATACCATTCGTAAAACTCCATATTTTTTTTATAAGGATTTTAACATTTTTATATTATACTCGGTGAAATAAAGCAATGGTAAATCATTTATTATTATCTTTATATCAAACCTGGTATGAAATGCTTGTTATTCTTGATATCCTTTATTTTTAGAAAATAGTTTATTTAGATGCTATTAAAAATATGATTATTATTTTTTTAAACATATTTTTATTTATAAGTTTTGTTATATTGAATAAAATTTGATAGGGGATATAAAATACGTGAAGCACAAACGCTAGTGAAAGCTCAGACATCAAAATTATGAAAAAAATTATATGAATGATTTTCTTTATTGTGTTATATGAACAGAAAATATTTTATCATATCGAGATACGAATATTTGCTATCATATCGAGATAACAGCCTTTAAAGTAATGGTGACGTTATCTATCTTTATTTTATTATAAATCATTGGATTTATAACACGGTCAGGAAAGAACTGAATTAGTTTCTATATTCCGTTAATTATTCTTTTATTAATCCTACTATGAATTATACGTAACTTAAAAAAAATTAAGGAAAGCGTTTTAAATACAAAAAAAAATGTATACTATTAAAAAATTTAGAAAGATATATAAAAATGATATTTGAATACTGTATTTCTTTAATATATCAATTTTACTATCATTAGTTATTTTTTCCTTGTAAATTCATTTACAATTATTTGGTTACGACGTTATTTAACTGTTATTAAATTTATATAAGACAGTTTTGTTAATCTACTACGTAATTACCAATATTTAAAAAAAAATATATATTTTTTTTATTAAATTTATTGTATCTTTTATTAAAAAGTTAATACCTTGTTAAATTTATAGCCGATTTATTATTTTACACTTATAAATAATAATTAAAAAACAACATTAATAAAAATATACCCGAAAAAAATACACACAACAAATGCATTAACACTGAATTAAAAAACACTAATTATTCTGATTTTATTAGCTAAATATAAAAACACACGAAAATTTATTATCATAAAACAAAATTCTACGATAAATTTAATACACACACTAAAAAAAAAAAAAATATATATATATATATATATATATAATAAAAAATCCTAATTAATTAATATAGAGAAAAAAATACGGGTAACAAATAATAAAGCACACCGTATTAAGGAATATTATACGTTAAAAACGAGATTAAACCATATTTAGTAACGGATTGACTCGTGTTTTAAACTGAAACCAACTTTATACTAGAAGAATATACGTTGTACTGTAGAGTTTTGCTAAGCTAGCTAGCTAGGAGCTTTCTCGTAGTTATTAGTTTAGAAAGAACAGCGGTATTTAGAAGCTAAAAATATACACAGTTTAAAAATGAACCCTTCAACAAACCAACCGACTAAAAAGATCAGTACTCAGGTCACTGTCGCGTAATTCTATTCTTTACCGTTAAAAAACTTAATTATTTTTTTTTTCTTTATATCTATATGAAATATATTGGAAGGATTATTGATTATTTAAAAAAAAAAAAATAATTAAAGATTGTTTTAAAGGAAATATAAAAGTTAAACAATATTGATAAGGAAATAAAATATATTAAATCTTTCTACGGATAATTAAAATTGAATTATGCGGCTGAAACCATCATCATAATTAGCGTCATTATAAAACAGATTTTCATTATGATACAGTTGTTCAACCAGTGGTAGCGTCTCGGCCTTTCATCCGGAGGTCCCGGGTTCGAATCCCGGTCAGACATGACATTTTCACACACGATAAAAATAATTCATCTCATCATCTGAAGCAATGTCTAACGGTGGACCCGGAGGTTAAACAAAAAAAAAGTTTAACCAATCAAAAACTTATTCTTTTCAATCGCTGACCAATCAGAAGAGAGTATTGTTTAACGTACCATTTGTTTATTTTAATCCGATTTAGTAGTTAGCAAGGATTAATTTGAAAGTACACTAAGTAGGTAACTAAGTTTCTATTTTACACTGTTTATCCTTTTGTTAATTGTCGGGTTTTGAGAAAAAAATATCTTTTAACATCGATCAGAAGCTATGAGTAAAATAACCTATTGCCACAGAAAAATTAAAAAAAATATATTCCATAAACTATGTATCCTATTATTCATTTAAATCAATAATACCAATATTTTCGCAGCTGTTGAAAAAATACGATATGCAATTAATACGCTATAATGTACTCTTGCGAATCTTACGACGCTCGCCAAGGCTCGTGTCGTATCTTACTTCTCACTCCTGCATTAATTTATAGGCTCGTTGCATAATGTACTATTATTTTAGCAAATTACACAGAATAGTAGCTCAATTATAATTAATTATGGTAAATGAATTTTATAGCTCGTAAAAAATTGAATGCCTAACCGTGATTTATACTCAAAACTTTCCGAATGAATTTCCCCCTGCCACTAAATTCTTTATATCGAGTTGTATTAATCTAAACCAAATATTAACAATAAAAAAAAAAAATTATTAAAATTCGTCTTTAGGAGATTGAAAATCGTCTGTCGAAGGCCGTGTGTCTAGCTGCTGTTATACATGATCTAGTATTTAAATTCGAATAAAAGTAAATTACCTTTACTAGGACTTGAACGCTGGCCTCTCGACTTCGAAATTAGCGGATTTAGGAAGACGCGTTTGATTACATATAAAAAATTATTTTTTAAAAAAGCTTTTATTTAACTAATATTAACATTAAAAAAAAGGAAACAAATTAGAAAAACCCTCTAAAAAGTAAAAAAAAAAGAATTAAATCAAATTGAGAAATTTAAACAAAAAAATATATAATATATTAACAAATATAAAAATGCACTGAAAAGTAAAAAATAAATTATATAAATATCTAATAAATAATCAATAAATAAAAAATAATTATTAAATTTTAAAATTAAAAGTAATGAAAATATTTTAGTTAAATAAAATCGTGGCGCAGTTTTAATAACAATTTTTTTCGAATAAATATTTATAGGCATTTGCTGTATTTTAAAATATATTCTTTGTTTAATGATCGTGGGGGCGTGGTGGTGGGTCATATCAAATTCCGACACCGTAGTGCTGTACTGTCATCGAAGTTACATACATGTACCAAATTTCAATAAAAGCTTTGTTTGTTTATTAAAACTAAAAAAAAAAGTAAAAATATTTATTTTTACACATCGAAGTTACATACGTGAATCAAATTACATTTTCAGCAACACGCATGAATTTAGCGTAGGGTTAGAGCGTGGTGGGTAGGGGTGGGTCATATCCGAATTCTAACACCAAAGTATTGTATTGTCATCGAAGTTACACAAGTGTACAAAATTTCATTAATTTTCATACGATAGATCAAAAGATATAGCAGTTGCTAGATTTGATTATAACTAAAGCAAGTTAAATAAAAGCTTATTAAAAAAAAGAATCATCCAGCGATTTTATTTGATTTAATATGGTTCAAAGTTACATAACGCAACATATGTATCGAATTGAATACGTTTTCTTTTATTTTTGGAGTTAATTTGAGAAATTAAAAACAAAATTTGATAATAGGAAATATATATTTTTTTTGAATTGGCCCTCTGATATTTTTCGTGTTTAATTCAATTTCTTTTTCATTTATTTGCTAAATATATAATATACAGATAATGATTTTCCAAGATAAAATTGAATGAAATAAAATTTGAAAAAGTATCTCTTAAAATATTTATTAGTGTTTTATAAAAATTAAATCAAGAGAATTTTTCAGAAATTTTCAAACTACAAAATATGAAGCAATTAACTATTTTTAAATAATTTCCTATTATAAGAATTCGTGAAATTTCATACGTGGGTTGAAATCAGTGTACATGTAATTTATATTTCGTGCCAACTAAACTGAGTAAAAAAGTATTTCAGTAAAAAAAAAAATTAAGGAACAAAATTTGAAACAATGTTCGTGGAAAAGTTATTCTTTTCAGATGTTCTTAATCTAATATATATTTTTAACAGACATATATATTTGATGACAAAGTAGATATGTATACATTAGTAATAATAAAATTCCTGATAGCTTATTGTCTATTTATACAGGCTGACTAATTGTGCTGTGGTTATTTTTATTATTAAATTTAATTAAAATTTTGTAACAATAATTTGAATTTATTGTAGGCCTTTGCAAATTTAAATTCTAATAATTAACAATTACTTGATTTCAGTTTCTTAATAAATAACTTCCACGTGTACATGTATATATATATATTTTAATATAAAAAGCACGCAAACACACACACACACACACACCGAAAGAGTGTTCTTTGGCAAGTTCATTAGCTTGGGCCTTAATTTGCTTTTCTTTTATATTTTTTAACTTAATGATATCTCTCGTATGGCATTATGCCATATTTTTTGATTAGCCCGCGTATTTCTTTTGTAGATAATTCACACAGGCCCTCTAAAGCCAATGGTGAAATCTGAATTTTCATAATCATTATAAAATACAAAAATTTACTAAAAAAGATTTATTAATTATTATATATTTTTTAGTTGTGGTTAATTTATCAGTATTTGATTTTACTTATGAAAATCTATTTATGCCTTTTTTTTTATATATCCATGCATAAATGTTTTTCCTAAAAAAAAAAGAACACAATAGCTTCTGTCTTTAATTACTTGTTAGATAAATTATTCTCAGTAAGATTTACAAAAAAATTTTTTTTAAAAAAGTTTGATATTAAACAGCTTTATGTTTAATCATGATTTTGGTAATATTTTTCAAAATTACACAGCAGAAGATAAAATGAAATCCCAATTAGACTCACCGGGTTAGACTAGTGGTTAAATTCTTCATCGCCAAATCAGCTGATTTTTGAAGTTGTGAGTTCTAAGGTTCGACTCCTTGTAAAGGCAGTTGTTTTTATACGGATTTGAATGCTAGAATGTGGATACCGATGTTCTTTGGTGGTTTGTTTTTCTAAATCTCGGGACCACCGTTAGGTTTTGCTTCAGAGGATGAGATGAATGATAAGTAGGGTATGAAAATGCCATGCCTAAAATGGTGGGCTGGTTTTAGTTTTTCGGATTCTATCTGTAAAACTAAACAAAAAAGCAAAAATTAGAAATATTTATTATAAAACTCTTACCGGCCTGATTTCATTTATTAAACGACGAATAATCATAAGAATTGTATTATTTCTGTAAATGTGATATATATATTACTTACAAATGAAATCGATAAAGGTTTTGTAACAAATGTTTCTATTTTTTGCTTATTATATGGAACGCTTAAACATTGTTTATATATCTATTGTATATTACATATATTTAATTAGTATTTTTTTTTTTTTAATTCTAAATTAATAACAGATTTTGGTAATAGAAATGTGGTGCCTTAGATTTTTTGATATCAGCATAGTTTTGTTAAAAATAATTAAATATTTGTTTTTTGAGCTGAAGAAAAGATTCCTGCAAGACTTACCGTACGGTTTACAATTTCATTGTAATTTTGTTTGTGTATAAATTACCGAGTTTGGCCTCTTTTAAGTTGATCACTGTAAGTGTAATGTGATATATCTACTTATGTAGAATAATATTTACATTTATTTATTTTTTTGTTTTAATTTTAATTTTTAAAAGTTTAAATGTTCACTTTGGTGCAGTCAATTTGTATTTTTATTTGAAAATCCTTAACTACCTATTGATGGTTTTTTTTTTCATATGTTATGGATGATGAGGGAAGCTTAACTCCAGATTTTTAACATCCCCCCTCCGATAGATTTTTGAAAACTCAAAAAGTTTTTGAAATGCGTTTTTCTCTGAATCTATGCATTTTAGAGAAAAGTTTTGAAACAAAAATTTTACAATTAATGTCTTTGCCGTAAAGATTAAAGTTATGCCGTATAATTTGAAATTGAAATACTAGGTGGCGCTGAAGTAGATTCAGAGAAAAACGCATTTCAAAAACTTTTTGAGTTTTTCGAATTTTTCAAAAATCTATGGGAGGGGGGATGTTAAAAATCTGGAGTTAGCTTCCCTCATCATCCCTAACGCATGGACAAAAGATCAATCGGTAGGTAAGGATTTTCAAATATAGCCTATTTTGATGACAAATTGCCTGTACTTTTACTTAGTTAATGCATATGTAGTATTGCAAATGTGGTGGATAGTATGTAAAAAATTTTTTAATGTTTAATTATGATTTTAACGATCTCAACAGAATGAAAAATCTGAATATAAAACCTTTATACCGAAATACGTTATTTTTATTTATGGATTATCGAAGTGACATGACCGATAAAAGTATTTTAATATATTTTTTTTTTTAATAATTAAATTGTTTTTTAAAAGTATTTATTTATGGCTTTAGTATTTAATTTTTTGATACTGGCTTAGCCTATTTTTAGTAAATTGGTGATATTTAGTCTCGTTTTTTTTTTTTATAGTATTGTTTTGATCCATAAATGCTTGGATAGAAAGTTTTGTTATTTTTAAAATTTTGTAACTAAATATAAAAATATTTCTTGTAGATAATAAAGATTAAAATATAAATAAAATTTAGTTTAAATTTAAATAACGAAGATTAATTTAAAAAAAAAATGATATGAAAAAATTACAAACAAAATTGTGTTCAAATGTTTAATAAAAGCGTGTAATGTTGTTTGGTCTTAATAGTATTGTGAAAGGAGTATTTAAAAAATGGCAACACTGTATGTGAATCATATGGTACGTATTCAACCTTGATGCTACTCCATCCAACACAACCTAATGTCGTTGACTTGCTATATTTTTATAAATATATGTACAGAATACGCAGTAGCAATAGCCGTAAAACAAGATTGAACATTACGTATTATATAGATCAATCAGACGTATTTTATTTTTTCTAACTTTTATTTAGACTAGTTACTGAAATATTTATTTTTTTTATGTAATTTAATTTTTATTTATAATCGTTCAAGCCATCTTTAAGATCACGTGTATATATTTAACTTTTTTTCTACTCCCAAAATTTCCTTACGTTTCTTTCTTTGTTTTGTTTTTTCTTATTTCTTTACTCTATTTGGATTTATTTTTATTTTTTCTTGAAGCTTCATTAACCAATAACATAAATGTCTTTTTGATATATAATTTGTTTTGTTTGTATTTAATTCCTCGATAAATTTTTCAATTTGTACCAATTTGTTTTTGTCGCTTTTTCATTAATAAAGTTAAAAAAATTCTTTTTCTTCTGTTTAATTGTTGTTAAGTACCAATAGAATTTTATCTTTTTCCTTATATGTGTTTAAATATTTTCTATTTGTGGATATAAATTTACTTTTCTTCGTTGATTCATTATTCTGTTACATTACTCTGAGAATTCTTTTTGGAATTATGCTTATGCTTTAGTTTTTAGTGTTTTTGAACTTTGCAAGACTTCTGGAAGGATTACTGTTTTATATTATCTTAATTTAGTTTTCTTGCTATGGATTTTTTTATTTTACAGATGTTCAGTTAAATGATATGCTATTTAATTTTTTTTTTTTTTTTTTTTTTTACTTATGATTTCTTCTCTTGTACATTTTCTTCTCAGGTCGATCATTTCTGAGATGTGTGGTTAATTGAAACCCAGCCACCAAATAATACCAGTACCACGATCTAGTATTCAAATCCATATAAATTACCTTTACTAGAATTTCAACCGTAGAACTGTGGTTATCATTTTCCCTAAATATTTCAATTTGTTCTTCCTTTTGATTGTTTTGTTTTCTAATATTTTATTTAATTTATTTATTTATTTTTAATATATCATTTGTTTATCTCTCCTCGGAGCTGGATTTGCAATTAAACATTTACTCAGCTCCAGGGGGTGCGATCGCCTCAAACTATCTCGTCGGGAATTAAAGTTCCCGCCAGATATTCGGGACCCTTAGTTATTTTTACTCGGATTTGAATACTACATCGTGGATACCGGTGTTCTTTGGTGGTTGGGTCTCAATTAACCACACATCTCAGGAGTGGTCAAACTGAGTGTACGACTATACTTCATTTAAACTAATACATATCATCCTCATTCATCCTCTGAAGTATTATCTGAAAGGTAATTACCGGAGGCTAAACAAGAAAAAGAAGAAGGTACTCGGGACAAGGTTTTTTAATTATACGCCACGCCTCTAGTGAGGGGACCCCAAGGGATCCCCCCGCCGGGACTCCGGTCTTGACGCCCCGCCTCAAATGGGGAACCCCAAAGAGATCCCCCAAAGGACTCCTTTGTATCTTTGAAAATACAAAGGAGTCTCCGTCCAATCAATCAGAGTGGATCACCTAAGCGGCCCACTCTTCCTGGGCGGGGCTGTCCCAATCTCAGGACCTCCAACAAGCAATGGCAACGGGACTCATATTTTGCTGCTGGCCCTGCTACCCCGACCCCCAAGTGAATGCCCGCGAGTGTTGCGTAGCAAACATTTAGCCTCCGTTTGACAACCCACCGGGTTGGTCTAGTGGTGAACGCGTCTTCCCATATCAGCTGATTTGGAAGTCGAGAGTTCCAGCGTTTAAGTCCTAGTAAAGCCAGCTATTTTTACACGGACTTGAATACTAGATCGTGGATACCGGTGTTCTTTGGTGGTTGGGTTTCAATTAACCACACATCTCAGGAATGGTCGAACTGAGAATGTACAAGACTACACTTCATTCACACTCATACATATCATCCTCATTCATCCTCTGAAGTATTATCTAAACAGTAGTTACCGGAGGCTAAACCAGAAAAAGAAAGAAAGAAGAAAGCCTCCGTTTGACAGTCCTTCCGGGGGGAAGGACTTTCCAATAATTTGTTGGTTTTTTTATTTGAGTGCTGATCAACCATTCTGTGTACATTTAATATGAAATTTAAACTTATATTTGTGTTTTTCTAAGATTTATAATTTTGTTTTATTTCATTTGTTTTCTGCTAAATGTACTAGATCATTTGCAAAAACCGAAACATCAATTCCACGTCCTTTAGATTTTCTCGCTAGTTTTACTGTTTTTTGAACTGGTTAGGTTATTAATTCCTTTTATCGTTTATTTTATTGTGATTTGATTAATTAATTATAATTTTATTCGTATATTTTTATTGAATGTTTAAAATTGTGTTGTAGTATTTTTTTTGTGATTGTTATTACGTCAGTATTTTAAAAGATTATTCAGTCGATGATAACCGCTTCGATATTATGAATCCGTTACAATCTGATTGGGATGAATAATTTGAGTATGGTTTGGAATGATTGGTCGATGTAAAAATTGTTTTTGTTTAGTTTAAAAGGCTAATATCCAAAATAATTATTTAAAATTAAAAAAGGACATTTTTAAATCTTCGAAGATATGTTTATAATATGTTCTTCAATGATTATTCGAATATTTTCTACTTCGAGTAGATTTTATATGGAAAAAAGTAAACTTTTAAGTCCATTTTCTATTATTAAAAGGTGTGTACAACGTAATGTAATGGAATGAAATGCCTTTCATTAGTAGGTATCTTATTCGAGTGTAAAGTATCGTACAAGAAACCACGTGACATTAAAATTTTGTAGCATTACCAAAATTCTCAACGATATTAGTCAGCGTGTATAAAAAAGTGATAAGCTTTTTTTCCTCGTTCGTGTGTACGTGTTTGTGTGTATTTTTGGACTATGAGCTGGGCTGCTGTTGTGTTTCACATAGATGGTACAACAAAGGGTATTCTCACATAAGGGTGGTATATAGGGGTGAGCGATAAGTCACCAGTCACGCGCCATTTGGCTTGCATTCACCCACACACCAACCGCTAACGGAAATTTATAACAACATTTCTCCCACTCCTTTTATCATGACTCCCCTTACTTCTTCTTATTCTCTTTTATACAGCCCTTAACTTTGTGCCCTACAAAATACTCCATACCCAACTTGTTAGTTAGTACCCTTCATTAAATAACTCGACAAAATTAGGTAAATAATTAATTAGTTTATATAATTAATTAACTTCGACAGCTATTCAGTTTTTTTTTTCATTTCCTAATGTGTACGTTGCAATATGTTCAATTTGTAAACAATACCTTACAGCCCAGTAAGATGAGAATGATATATATGACATTGAAGTAACATGTAGTTTTGATTTATACCTATCGTTCCTGAGATGTTTGGTTAATTGAACACTATAATTTCTCTTCAAAATTACGAAATTATCCCATAATTTTAAACATACCTTATTTTTTGGTAGCAAAACATTTTTTAATATTAAATCGGAAACAATTCTTTATATGAATTTTATTTTATTAATTATTGTAAAAACTCTTCCTCTTTTTATAGTTAATATTTACATTATAAACGCTTCTATATTTTATATGCTTCTTCTTTCCAATATTTATGCGTATAATTTTTTTTCTATTTTCTTCTCCCCAGGCCAGATCCTGCAGTTAAGTATTACACAGCCCAGGGGAGTGTCCTTTACTCTAACGGGCGTCCACGTCTCGGTCCGCTGTTCGGATCTCACTTTTCGCCCGCCTCAAACCCCGAGAGTAGGATCCACTAGGCCCGGCTATGCCGTCTCTGGGTCCCCACTCCGGGACCTGGGACTCGGTCTTTATGCCAATGCCTCTAACGGGGACACCCGAGTGAGGCATCCTCTCCGGGATTCGGTCTTTTTCGTTCGGGGGTGCGAGAGTTCCCGTGCCTCATCGCTACCGCCCACTCGTGCAAGCACGTGCGAACGGCAGCTCCGCAGAGGGCTATTCCTCATCCGGAGATGAGGAACAGCTCAATTATGAGGATTATGGGGGGGCTCGGAAGCCCCCTCATAATTCTCCTGAAGAACCCTCGCCACGAACCCTGCATCAAAATTCTTGGAGCTCCGCAACATGGTGGTGATGATGTTTTCCTCGCTGAGCGGTCCGGTAATCGCCGAGCAAGCTAGGCGATAGTCATCCTAATTCGGGCATCGGAATACCACGTGTTCTGGGCTATCTGGATCGTCGCAGTAAGGGCAGGAGGTCATCCGCCCTCCTCCTTACACACAGGTAGACGCGGAAGACCCCATGGCCGATCAGGAATTGCGTGAGCCAGTAGTTTGCTCACCAAACCTCCGACCGCCTCACGGATTTATATCTGCGATAAGGCGGTGCGTCCACCTGCCCTTGGTGGATGCATCCCACCTAGCTTGCTAATTAACAGATAAATATTAACTTTATAAATAATAACGTTTGACTAAGTATCGAAACACGTCGTAATTTTCTTCTGTTACCATTTTTATATCAAATTGATGGATGAATTTTTTTTTGATTGCTGGGCGTGTGTTTTACTTCGCTGACCTCATAGCATCGGAGCTATGTCGCACGAAGGAGAATACGATATTTAATTTAAAAATGGTGTATGGTTTTCTTTGCATTTCTTGACGTTTCATGATCCAGAGATCCCTCCCCAAAAAAAAACGTGTTTATGTTCGAAACTTAACAACTTTTGACTGGATTAATCGAGTTTCATAATATTTAATACTGAGACTGGTGTATATTGCGCAATTTGTTGGTAAAAGTCTGGGGTTATATCTCCAGACAGTAAGGTAGTTTGTTTGGGGTTTTCCTAAACGTTTGGAAATATAAACCCTAGTTATAGTAATCTGAATACCAGCATATATGCTTATCTTACCATATAAAAAATAATTTTGTCCCCAAATTCTTTCCCCGTTCTCCAAAAATTGCAAAAAGCTATTTTTTAAAAATATTTATTCTGTATCTTTTAACCCAATTTCTTTTTTTTAAATCTTTCTAAGCATGTTAGTAGTGTAAGTAGCTCAAAAAATAATACTTCGGAGGTGGGGAAACCGATCAAAGTTTAGACTGTATAAAATTCCACTTTCCAAAAGTTTTAGAAATATATATCCGAGTACTTTCCAAGCCGATACTCCATCATCAGGGATTTCCCAAAAGATGTATAATTGTATTTAAATTAAAATTGTTACGTTCGTAATAGTCGTTCGTCAAGAAATAAAATTTAACTGTACGTCAATAAGATTGTAACGTCATGTTCGTAAGATGTTTACGACTATTATGAAATACTACCAACCTATTAATAATTAATTATTATATAATTTGTTTTTAAAGGATATCATCACATCTGACTTGTTCATTTATTAATTTATGCTATTTGTTATTTGTAACAAGTACTTACATAGTTACGCTATTTCTCTACATAGTCGCCACTCAGATTTAGACATTTGCCGTAGCGTGGTACCAACTTTCCAATACCCTTGTCATAGAACGGAGCCGCCTGTGTTTTCAGCCATGTTTCTACGCTGGTCTGCAGCTCGATGTCCGTGCCCAAAAATGTTGTCCTCCTAGCCAGCGTTTGATGTGAACAAAGAGGTGAAAATCGGATGGAGCCAAGTCCAGGCTGTATGGTGGGTGATCAAACACTTTCCAACGAAAACGCTGTAGGAGCTTCTTTGTTACAGCTGCAGTGTGCGGTCGAGCACTGTCATTGAGAAAGACAATGCCTGATGACAACATTCCTCTCCGCTTATTCTGAATTGCCCTTCGTAGACGTTGAAGAGTCACGCAGTATGAGGCTGCAGTGATGGTCGTGCCACGTTCCATTAATTCCACCAAGAGAACTCCATTCCGGTCCCTGAATACAGTACCCATACACTTTCTGTTGGAGAAGGTTCGCTTGAACTTCTTTGGTTGACTGGGAGAATGAGAATGCATCCACTGTTTGGACTGTTCTTTTGTTTCTTCAGTTTCGAAATGGACCCATGTCTCGTCCCCTGTGCCAATTTTGTTCAAAAAATGTTCTCCTTCATTGTGGTAGCGTTGGGGAAACGTTAGGGAGGCGTCCATCCTTATTGTTTTGTGATGGTCGGACAGCATCTTGGGAACCCATGTCGCACACAGTTGGCGGTACTGAAGTCTCTCACTCATAATTGTGTAGAGAGCTGACCTTGAAATTTCAGGAAACGAATCACTCAATACAGAAATTGTGAACCGACGATTTTCTCGAATCGCCTCATCAACTCGCTTCCTACCCTGACCTCCTGCATCATGAACATCTGTACGTCCTGCTTTAAAGTTCCTGCACAATTGTCGCACTTTGCTGTCACTCATTGAAGTTTCACCGTACATATTACTTATTCGTCGATGAATTTCAGCCGCATTACACCCCTCATCCTGAAGAAATCGAATTACCGCACGCGCTTCACACTTGGCGGGAGATGCTATTGTTGTAGACATGTTTACGTGCTAGCTGCGTGTTCATAACTAAACGAAGTGACACGGCGTGATTGAAGGGCATACTAGAGACGCTGCGCAACACATATGCGCAAAGTTTCATCCTTTTTTTGCGCGGGTTTTTATTTCGCGACCGATCGGACCTTGAAAAAAAATAACGCTCGTATTATTATTCAAATTTATATGCAATTTTTCTAAAATACTGGTTTTATAATAATTATTAGTGTATTCTAATATTTTAATATATTTATTAGGGTGATAATTATGTCCAGTTTCTAAAATGTGTTTAGCGAAATTAGATTTTTCTTTATTATTTTTCATAATACAATTAATATGTTGGGTAATACAATACAATAAACGACTTGTCATTCCAATTTATTTTAAGTCACCGTTTTCGCAATTAAGACTATACAACCCTTGTTTTTTTAAATTATGATTATTATTTTGATTTATCGTAATAGAAGGTCTTCATTATTTATGTATTTTATTATTTGTTGCATACTCTTTTTTTTATTTAAAAAATTTTTTGAATTTATTATAATTTATATTGTGTTTAATTTAAAAATATTAGTTTATTATATTATTCGTTAACTTTATTTTGTTTTTTATTTTTTATTCTGGGGTATAATTTATTTATTAATTTAGTATTAAATCCATTATTTAAAGCTATGTATTTAATTTTCACTTTATATTATTTTATTTTAAGTATTTTAACGCATTTAGTATTTTATAATTTCATATATATTTGAATAATAGTAATAAATTATTAAGGTGGTAGTATTTCATTTATATTTCATAGTAGTCATAAACATCTTACGGACATGACGTTAAAAATTATTTTTATTTGTTGACGACCGACTATTATGAATGCAACAATTTTTAATTAAAATATGATTGATTATACATTTCAATTTGAATTAACATCTTATGGGAAATCCCTGATGATGGAATAACGGCTCCGAAAGTACTCGGATATATACTTTTAAAATTGTCGGGAACTGGAACTTTAATTTATACAACTGTATTAATACCAACGGTACCAAATGGTTAAGTAAATTAAAGTTTAGATATTTAAACTTTTTTTAGTTTATATAACCAATTCCAGGAAAGTGTATCAATTTTGTATCTGCTTTTTACATAATACATGAAACTTATTTGTTTTGATTATACTGAATTAATTAATTTTGTTTAGCTGTCGATAAACGGTAAATTATTGTGGTTTGTTTATTTTTCTTTACTTATGATTGTTTGTACCTCAATCAATGAAGTTTTTTCTTTCTCTTATTTATAGTCGCATCAATAATTAATTTAGCGACATGGAGTAACTGAAAAATGTTATAGATAACTAGTATGTAACCCATTAGGTTGGTCTAGTAGTGAACGCGTCTTCTCAAAACAGCTGATTTGGAAGTCGAGAATTCCAGCCTTCAAATTCTAGTAAAGTCAGTTATTTTTACACGGATTTAAATACTAGATCTTGGATACCTGTGTTCTTTGGTGTTTGTCTTGGTGTATGTATACATATATATAGAGCAGACTACCGAGCCGTCTATAGAGCAGACGGTTGTGTCTCTGTTGAAAGGATTTCTGTTTTTCAAACATATTTGTTTTCGCAGTTCTAGTTGTTCCCTTGAATAATTATGAAGACATGACCTTCTGACTGCATATTTAAAAATATATATATATATATTTGGTAGCCGAGAGTTGCAGCGTTCAAGTCTTAGTAAAGCCAGTTATTTTTACACGGATTTAAATACTAGATTGTGGATGCCGGTGCTCTTTGGTGATTGGGTTTCGATTAACTACACATCTCAGGAATAGTCGAACTTAGACCGTACAGTACTACACTTCATTTACATTTATACATATCATCCTTATTCATCCTCTGAAGTATTATCTGAACGGTAATTACCGGAGGCTAAAAAGGAAAAAGAAAGATAACTAGTATGTAAGACTTACAAGTAAACATACGTTGAACATTAGACCATCATCACTGATTGTATACATAATCTTTTACAGGTGAATTATCTCGACGAATTGGGTCCTAAAAGCATCTTTAATTTAACTTTGTTTATAGTTGGTAACCAACGAGTATTCGATCTTCAGAAATCTAGGAAGCCATGATGCAATACATTCCTTTGATTATTTGAGAAACCTTTTCTTTTTCCCTGTTTAGCCTCCGGGAATTACCGTTCAGGTATTACTTCAGAGGATGAATGAGGATGGTATGTGTGAATGTAAATGAACTATAGTCTTGTATAGTCTCAGTTCAACCATTCCTGAAATGTGTGGTTATTGAAACACACAACCACAAGAACACCGGTATCCACAATATAATATTCAAATCTATATAAAATTAAGCGCCTTTAGTAGGACTTGAACGCAGGAAAACTCGACTTCTAAAAATGGGAAGAGGCATTCACCACTCGACCAACCCGGTGGGTTAGTAGCATGATTTAATGTTACTCTTGGTTACTGATCAAACTTCGGACAGGATTTTGTTGTTACCGCAATCATTTTAATACAGTCTCGCAAAGGGAAATAACAATGTCACTGACAGGAATGTGGCGGTTACATGCCGTAACAGACCACTTAAAGCAACTGCGCATGCGCGAACCAGTCATTGTTAACAGTTGCTCTTTACAACTCATCGGACTTTATTTTTGAACCGCCCCTTGTGTCTGTTCCATTTAAATTTTTAGTTTGTTAAAAATAATATTTTCTAAAAATTATTGATTCTAAAATGAATGTTATGAACTTGTTAAGTACCAAATGTATTTAGATAACGCCTTATTTCAAGGTAATTTTCTAATTATTCACGTAAACTTTATTTAATTATGAATGAAGGGTTTTCAATACTCACTATTGAAAACTATTCGTATCTAAAATTGGATATTTAATAACAAATAGATTTTGAAGTACTTTACTTCAAAATCTAATTACTAGTAAACTACTAGTAATCGAGTAATATAGTGCTCGATTTTCTTCGTCTTTTAGGATGCGCATATATGAGCACAAGAGTACAGTTTATACATCCTTAAATATGGATTTTAGTTTAAGAATATTAAATTCAGTATAAATCGGTTTTAACTAAGTTTTATTTGCTTGTAATATATTATTAGGTAAATGAGAAATTTATACTAATAAAATATCTGAACGAAAATTTATTTTACACATATATATGTATATTAAAGTTTGTGTATGTGTACGATTACATGTGTATTTTATATATAAGGATTCTTCACATTCCCGTACCAGGAGGTACCACTTTCATATTCTTTTGGGAATCCAAGCACGAGTGCCCAATAACTCTAGTTGCCAATCGTTTTCCAAATGGATTTGTCAGGATGTAACTCTCCTTTCACTTCACTCTTTTTTCTTCCTCTATCTTTTTCCTGTTTTATCCATTTCTACCTGTACTCTTATTTGCACACATATACACACAACAAAGTATACCTTTTCTCTTTTTTCTGGTTTTTTACGTTTTACTCTAACTTTTCAGTTTCATTCTGTTAATATTAGTGTTTATGATACGTGTATTAAAGAGTTTAGTTTTTTCCTTACATCTCAATTAGCATCCTATATGAAAAATCTATTTTCTTCTAAGTTTTGTTTCAGTTTAATTAAAATAAAAATATATTCTATGTTTTACTGACACTTTTACTGACACAAAACAAAACTTTATATGTTTAAAAACTTCTTCAGATACTTTTAATAGAATAATTCACAAAGAATGTAACAAATCCCTTCAGTACATCTTCTATTGGTGAAAATAAAAAAAGAAGATTCATATGAACATAGATTCGGAAACGCTTTGTTAGTGTGTATCGACTGGTGAAATATTTCGCCCTGATTTTTGCATTAAGCCGGACTGTAAATCTTGGGATCCAAATTAATAAATAAATTTAGTGTTTTTATATGAAATCTGACCTGAAAAATTGAAAAAATAGGTCTCAGAGCTGTATTTTAAGTAGTTTTTGAAAAATCTGGCGTTAAAGACAAAAGACTGGAAACGAAAACCACACTATAATATGTTTAATGTGAAATATTTGGATAATAAACAGGTAAACAAAACTTGCAGAGAATTTCATTCTGAGTAAAATTGACAAAAATTTTAATTAAGAATGCAAGAATTTTGAAGTTTTAAAAACTCCAAGTTTTCGTAGTTTTTTTTTTTAATAAAAATTGTTAATTTTAATTAGCGGTCTAAAATATCATGACTTGTTAAAAGGCAGATACTTAGCAAACCGTTGTTTAAATAACGTCCAAATCGTCGCGGGGGGATGGGGGAATCGTTATTAAATCATATGTGTAGAATTGTTTTTACGTTATTCATTTTTTTTTGTCTTCAGTCATTTGACTGGTTTGATGCAGCTCTCCAAGATTCCCCATCTAGTGCCAGTCGTTTAATTCCAATATACTCCCTACATCTTAATCCCTAACTAATTTTTTTTTTGATATTCAAAACGTTGCCTCCGCACAATGTTTCCCTTCTATTTGTCCCTCCAATATTAAAGTGACTATTCCAGAATACCTTAATATGTGGCTTATAAGTCTGTCTCTTCTTGTAACTATATTCTACAAATGCTTCTTTCTTCATCGATTTGCCGCAATACCTCTTCATATGTCACTTTATCCACCCATCTGATTTTTAACATTGTCCTATAGCAACATCTTTCAAAAGCTTTTAATCTTTTATCTTCAGATACATCGATCGTTATTCATACAGGAGGAAATTCCAAATAGCTTTAAATTGAGATTAAAATTGTACTATTTATTTTCAGTTTATGTGGAGGAAAATATTAATCAATGAAATAAAATTGCACAAAAAAGAATTAATTAGTGGAACAACCCTGAATTTTTACAGTTATTTTGAAGCAAATTATTATCCTTCAAACTTATCGACAAAAATAAATATTATCAGGTTTAGCTGAAGAAAATACCGTATTTATTCGAATACCCCCCGCTTACGAATAAGCCCCGCACCTCGATTTTCCTGATCGAAAATCTAAAAAAAATATACCAGTATTTTAAATGCAACAGGTATGATAAAAAAAATACGTAAATTCGAAAATATTCAAAAAGTAAAGCATTTAATTCGTTCATTTAAATTACAATATTAATATTATATTAATAATTAATTACCGGAAGTACTAGATTAGTTCAGAATTAGTAGGCCAGTTAAACGAAAAGAAAGTATCATGTTGAAAAGGATCATTTCAATACACTTTTTAATATGGGTTTTTATTTTTAATTAATCATTGTCACTGTCAGTGTCTGTAGAAGAGTTACCGATAGTCTCCACGTCGCTGTGCCAAAGGTGATCGTGTTCACTACCATCAAGTTCATTAGATATTTCGCATTTTTTAAAACTTTTCCTTACTAATTCCGTGGAAATTCCGTCCCAAGTATCTTTTATCCAAATAAAAAATCTGGTTAAAATCTGAGAGTTTAATTCTTCCTGCAGGCGGGAGAATGAAATTGTCATCAGCCATCCATATATTGTACACTTGTATTAATGCAGATTTGAAAGATTTATTAATGCAGACATCTAGTGGTTGCAATATAGATGACAATCCACCGGAAATTATTATTTGGTCTTCATACCTTTTTTTAAAATGTCTTTCACTATGTCAGTCGTATGCCCATGATAACTATCCATTACTAGCATACTGGTATTTTTTTTTATTAAGTAAATCTCCTGATCGCTTTTGCCATACACCCCAAATTAAATCTAAAATTAAGGTTTTGTCCATCCAACCTGATTCCTGTGCGCTGATAATAAGTTCATTTACCTGTACGGTAGTTTTTGTTTTAAAAACAATGTACGGAGGTAATTTTGATCCATCAGAAGTAATGCAAAGCATAACCTTGCACCTTTGTTTTTCGTTACCACCAGTGCGTATCATAACACTTTTTTCACCTTTTTTGTTTACGGTTTTGTCAAATGGCGTTTCAAAATATACGGGGGTTCGATCAGCGTTTCCTAATTGAGAAGGCAAATAGCCTTTATCTTTCCTAAGATTTATTATGAATATGTGAAAATATAATATTTTTTGTTTATAAGCGTCTGGAATTCGTTGAGAAATGGTCGTTTTTCGTCTTATTGACAAATTATTTCGTGCAAAAAATCGTGTTATTCATCCACAGCTTGCTTGAAAATCAACTTTATTCAATGATTTAGCGATTTCAGGAGAATATGATTGACACATTTCTGTGATGACAGCATAACCGCATTTCCTTTTCTCCATAACAAAGTCATACAATTTTGTTTCTATGTCTGTGTATCTTGGTTTTAAGCCACAAAAAGCTCTTTTATTGGTAGTGGCTTTCACCAGAAGTTGTTTTTTCTTACGCCAGTCTGGAGTGCAGCTTTTCATCTATGTCAAATTTTCTTCCTGCCGCCGATTTGCAATTTTTTTAGCCTATAACCCGCAGTTTTATTTACTGTAAAAGATCGTAGACGCTGTCCTTTTTTAGTCATTTTTATGCCGTAATTAAAATAAATCACCGTAAAACACTTTAGAAGCTAAACTAAACAGATAAATGCACATAACCGTTCACATATACGAGTAGTGCAATGACTATGGCGGATAGACAAGACGACAATAGGTAAATAAAACTGTAACTGTAGTTTCATTAGAACCGGATGCAGGCAATACACAATGAATCACTTACATAAAAATACCGTAACTTCGTTCCTATCGATAATATGAACAGGATGTTAAAAATTAAGAATGTATTCTGTATAAGCGGCATCCGGTATTGATAAACGAAAGCCTAACGTAATTATATTTATGTGATTGAATTTACGTACTTCGAAGAAAACTGTTACTTTCATAAATTATCCTGGCTAAAGGCTATGTTTCAAGTAAGCCCCACACTCGTTTTTTTCTCTCAAATTTCAAGAAAAAATGTGCGTGTGGTACTCCAATAAATACGGTAATCTTATTTCAAAATAGGCAAATTTAAATTTACTTTTGGGTCAATTTAAATTTTAAATTAAAAAATCTGATGTGGTCATCTTCTTTGTACGCCTATTAAATTACATATACACAATTTTTGCTGCACTTCATTTAAAGTTATTTCATTTGAAAGTGAGATACGATCCTCCAATCCTTTAATAAAGTGGACAATTACACAATTGCATTGTGGTGGACACGACACCACATTGTATCACATTTTATTGTGATTTCCGTATTAGCATTTTATATTAGTTTATATATAAATTTTGTTTTACGAGGCTCAAGTATTTATGTGGTGTAAGTGAGAACGTGTTGGGTTCGTTATCATGCACACATCGGTGAGAATCTAATTTCATATACATATTTATTTTTAATTTAAATATATTGGTTTATTAATAATTATTAACCTTTGTAATAATTTCTGAATTACATTTCTAAGTACATAAAATTTTATTTCATTAATAACTTTTGATTTGTGTGTGTGTTTTCGATATTTTATTGTTATTATTGAATTATTTATTGTAAAACATTTTTTAAATCGGAAATTAATAATTAATTATTAATAAATCAATATATTATTTAAATTAAAAAAAAAGTTAAAATATATATATATATATATGTATATGAAGTCGTATGAATCAATTGTGCTTTTCCATTGTAATATTAACATATTTCATTAATTAAAATTTTATTTGGCTATAACTCTGGAAACAATGAAAATAAGTACCACTGATATGATATATCGTTGAAAATCTCTCAATAAGCGCTTATTACAGTTAAGAAAAAGTCCAAAAACCAACTTTTTTTAATTTCAGGCTTTTTTTTGGATACTTTTAGTCCAGTCGATTACAATCAAAAGGGGAGGTGTACAACTAGGTCTTACAGCAGTTCTAAATCCAATATTTCAACATCCTATGACTAATCGTTTTTGAGTTATGCTAGATACATACGTATTCCTTTACTTCTTACAAGGAAGTAAAGAAATCTAAAACGAAATTTAATCTGTTAGATAGATTACATAAAACATAAACAAAATGAAACGATAAAGAAAGCAGATATGTGCTTAAAATTTGTTTATTAATTACATAGTTTGAATAACAAAAATGCCTATAGTATAGCTTCAAGGCTTCCTCCAAGCACCACACTCACCATTCCATATTTAGACGGCAATCCCTCAGGAAAATCGGGATTTTTATTAGTTTGGTACTAATACATTATCACCGGTAAACAATTTAAAGTTTAAGACAGATTAACCTACGGGTTATTTTTTCCTCCAGAAATGTTTTATATACCCGTGGTTCCTGAATAATAAATTCGGTAATCCCCGAAATTGTGACTGTGAATGCGCGCGCATGTGTTTTGGTGTATGTTTTCAACAAAACTACAAATTAACTCTTCAGCTACAGAATTACCGGAGAATAAATAGTAGTATTCCTTTATAGAAAACAGTGAAATTCCGTTAAAAATAAATGAAAATGAGTTATGCCCTCTTTTAATTTTAATCAGCTTTTTTTATTTATATTCTATCACGTAAAACGCAATCTAACGAAAATACCATGTTCGAAAAAGGACTCTGAGATTTTAAATAAAATTTACTTTTTTGCATGTAGAGCTGTAAATGTTTGTGTTTTATTGCATTAAAATAGAAAATGTAAAGGTTTTTTACCTCGTGATGTAGCAACTCAATAATATGAACACCGTTTACAGCACTGCAGACGTCAATCCACAACCAGTCTTGAAAACGATAATTAATTCCTCATTCCATACTCTGGTGAGCATATCTGCAGGAATCGCTTCCGCATCTACGCATCCTTCGGCGCAGGTGATCAAGACTAGATTTTTCATCAGCAGATGGTCGTTATAAATTATACTATTTATATCGTTAGGTGTAATTTCATGGAGTAGCTCTATTTGTAACCACGAAGTTGCAATCCTTTTGGGATTTACATCAAAGACAGCGCTTTTTAGAAATGTTTAGTCTGCCACTAACACTTTTAACTCAACGTTTTAGATTTCTTTGGAATGAGAGTCAAAATTTTTAGCGTGTTTTTGTCAATTGGGATCTTTTTCGGAATTCTCCACCCCCCAAAAAAAACGTAATTTTTTAACCAATGGGCCAAAAACCGATGTAATTTTAATATTAGGTGGGAATATGCATGTATTAAATAAAAATTTGTAGTTTTTCGTTTCTCCTCTAAGCCAAAATTTTGTAAGATTTTTACCTGGAGATAACTGAAAATAGAAAGAAATATTGAACTAACAATAACCAGGTTGGAGAAATAACCATTTATACTTATTTATTTTATAAATATAATTAACTAAACTTAACCTATGCTCGCTTACCTTACTAATTAACAATAATGTTTTGAATATTTAAATAATAAATTCGGTAATTATTACTGCAGTTATTTTTATTTTTTATTTTTTGTTGAAAATGTCATGCCTGACCGGGATTTGAACTCGGGACCTCCGGATGAAAGGCCGAGACGCTACCACGGAGGCCGGCAATTATTATTTAAATAATCAAACTAATTAACAGTAATGTTAATTATTCAAGGTTTATTAATTGAAAGAAAGGGAATCCGACAAGGATGTTCCCTATCTCCGTTACTTTTTAATCTTTACATGGAACTAGCAGTTAATGATGTTTAACTGCTGATGTTTAACCAATTCTATATGGTTTCAGGAAAAGTATAGGGACAAGGGAAGCAATGTTAAGGCTCAGATTCATAGTAGAAGGAAGATTAAAGAAAAACAAACCAACATACTTGGCGTTTATAGACCTAGTAAAGGCATTCGATAACGTAGACTGGAATAAAATGTTCAGCATTTTAAAAAAATTAGAGTTCAAATACGGAGATAGAAGAACAATTGCTAACATGTACAGGAAACAAACAGCAACAGTAACAATTGAAGAACATAAGAAAGAAGCCGTAATAAGAAAGGGAGTCCGACAAGGATGTTCCCTATCTCCGTTACTTTTTAATCTTTACATAGAACTAGCAGTTAATGATGTTAAAGAACAATTTAGATTCGGAGTAACAGTACAAGGTGAAAAGATAAAGATGCTACGATTTGCTGATGATATAGTAATTCTAGCCGAGAGTAAAAAGGATTTAGAAGAAACAATGAACGGCATAGATGAAGTCCTACGCAAGAACTATCGCATGAAAATAAACAAGAAGAAAACAAAAGTAATGAAATTTAGTAGAAATAACAAAGATGGACCACTGAATGTCAAAATAGGAGGAGAAAAGATTATGGAGGTAGAAGAATTTTGTTATTTGGGAGGTAGAATTACTAAAGATGGACGAAGCAGGAGCGATATAAAATGCCGAATAGCACAAGCTAAACGAGCCTTCAGTAAGAAATATAATTTGTTTACATCAAAAATTAATTTAAATGTCAGGAAAAGATTTTTGAAAGTGTATGTTTGGAGTGTCGCTTTATATGGAAGTGAAACTTGGACGATCGGAGTATCTGAGAAGAAAAGATTAGAAGCTTTTGAAATGCGGTACTATAGGAGAATGTTAAAAATCAGATGGGTGGATAAAGTGACAAATGAAGAGGTATTGCGGCAAATAGATGAAGAAAGAAGCATTTGGAAAAATATAGTTAAAAGAAGAGACAGACTTATAGGCCACATACTAAGGCATCCTGGAATAGTCGCTTTAATATCGGAAGGACAGGTAGAAGGGAAAAATTGTGTAGGCAGGCCACGTTTGGAATATGTAAAACAAATTGTTAGGGATGTAGGATGTAGAAGGTATACTGAAATGAAACGACTAGCACTAGATAGGGAATCTTCGAGAGCTGCATCAAACCAGTCTAATGATTGAAGACAAAAAAAAAATTATTAATTGAAGCGAGCGCAGATTTTGTTTGGTTGATTATATGTATAATTTATATCTATAATTATAAGCGATAAAAAAATGCTTATATTTTTAATATGGAGAATGTTTAAAATGACCGGTAAAAGAACAGCATGTTACGGTGTTATCGGATTATTTCTCCAACTTGGTTATTGTCAATATCAATATTTCCTGCTATTCTGAAACATGCATATTCAAACTCTAACGGGTTTTAAAAACTATTCGCACCACTTACATATGCTTTTATAAATGGAAGAGTTTCTACGATAGACTCGCGTATAATTTCTTTGTACGACAATCAATGATTTTATTTTGACCAGTAGTGCTTTCTCCACGTCATGATACTGAAGCCCGGGCTCGTAAAAGATTGGCCTGCGCTGTGCAACAGTTTAACACGGCTGCTATCTGAGGGAAAATGTATAAACTAAACGTTAATTGTTGTCTCTTTCAAGATTATCCATGAAACACTATTGTGTCTTGCAAAATAAAAACTATATCTCTTTTTGACACCCCGGATTTCTTTTTTTCGGACAGCTGATGTCATTTTAAAAAGTTTTTTTTCATTATTGTTTATTCAATATCAAAAATCTTTTGTACATAGAATATCTCTTTGTTTTGATCTAACTCCTTTTAATATATTTTTTATGTCATCAACGAATCTGATCGATTTTGTTTTTGTCCCTGGGTAATTACACCGCTCTTAAATATTTCATTTATTTTCATACTTTTTTTTTACATAATGTGCTAGTTAAAATCCAACGGCTTTACTCGTATTTCATCCCTTTTTGGATTGCAGTTTGTGTTTTCTCATTTTCTACTTTTATTAAAAGTGATAACTTGATTAATTTTCAGGTATAATAATTTAATTTTCAGTATATTTCATTTGTATTTTCATTTAATCTTCAAAAGTTTATTTATTCCCAAAAGTTTATTATCAAATCATTATATAATCTTTTTTTAAAACATATTGAATAGTTTTTTCTTCTTTTTTGTAAGTTTTTGGAGAACTTTTTTTTTAGTCTTTATAATTTTATATTAAAATAATTTTTAATTTTCATTATATTTCAAATTAAATATTTCGTATAATTACTTTATTCAACTTATTTTATTTAACATATAAAAAATTTATTGATTTTTTTAATGATTTTCTTTAAGCTTCGTTCATATATTTTTAAAAATACTTTAATGAAACACATTAAAATTAATATGTATTTTTCCTATTTTATAATATAATTTCTAGTAAATTATGGAAAAAAAAATTAACAAAAATTATCTATAAATATTGTTCTCTTTATAGTAGATTGATTTGAGTATTAATAGTTCTATTAAATACCGTTAGATATCGTCTCACCATTTGTAACGATTCTGCTTCAGTAATTCCTGCTTGCTTTGGGTTCATAATCAATTATTTTATTGCGCTGTCCCGGAATGATATATTTAAAAATTTTTTAGTGGAAATATCAGTAATTATTTTAACATAATATGTTTTATTGTTATTATTTATTTTAATTATAATTATTCGACTTCTATTTTCACTTATAACGTTATATACTAACAACATATCTTAGTCAGATAAAATAAGTATTAAATTATATAAACAAATTGTAATATATATTGAGAGATTTAATTTTTTATGCCGAAGTATGAAAACTTTACAATTTTTGGCTCATCAAAAATAAAATTAAAAAAAAAAATTGTAAAAAGTAAAGTACTCACAAATGATAGAGACCTATTTTAGATGAATATATACAGAAAGAATATCCCATAATAAAACATGATTTACTGATGAAAATAATGAAAAAAAGTCATACAAAGTTAGGTTTTTAATTTCTATTTTTCGTCTGTTCTGTTTCAATACAAAACCATTTTTTTACTTTTTATTGGCTGTATTTACATTAATTTTCTCAGAATTAAATTCTCTACACGTTTTGTCGTTACTAAATATCTTCCGCAATTATTAGTCATTTAACAAAGCTATTGACTAGAAACCTAAAAAACCTTATTTTTCGATATCGAATTTTGTGTTTTACGTCGGTTATCTTAAAACCTACTGGAGTTATAGCTACAAAACCTTCTTTATCATATTTACCAGCAGAAATTAATTAAGAAACTAATATAGACTTTACTCCTTAATGTGGGTCCCAAAAATTATAGTAGGGTTTCTATTTTTAGAAGAGCCGAAATCTAGGCAAAATTTTTCGCTAGCCATAAATCAAAAACTAAGCGTTTCTTGACCTAAGTTTATATGAACTTTATTAATTATTTTCACCAATAGAACATGTCCTGAAATTTTCTCCGTTGGATACCCATATATCTATATAAATAAATAAATACATGCATATATATAGATTACTACTTTCCCTTCTAGTGCTATAGCAGAGCTATAGTTTTTAGAAGAGAAAGTATTGTAATGGGTCCAGTTCGGGGACATGTGGTTTCACCATGAAGTTAAAAATTTCACCGAATTGAAATTTTCCGGTTTTTGTAAGTACGTATATACATTGGTATCAATCGCATAATAATTATTTCAAGATATACTTGACCAATTTTGACCGAACTTGGTCAGATTACTTGTATATTAGATATATTAATGCCATTAAATTTTCAACTTAAAAGGTCAAGGGTGAGGCTGCAGAGCACGGTCAACCTCAGTATCTCGATATTTCGCCGAATTAAAGGTCGGATTTTTCTTTGGCACATTTGTTAACAATTAAAAAATAATTATATTTCCAAAAAAAGTTTTACAAAATCGCACTCTCACCTCAAAAAAATACTCTAAATAAATTAATGGGTATACTGCGTCAATAGTACACTCTCTCACCACCAGGAGTGCTATTGTTACACTGACGTACAGCTCCTGTAGTCGACTGCTATGTTGTGACGTCACATGTGAGCGGTAGAATTAAAGAAATAATATTTAAAGTGTGAAAAAGTATTTAAAGGGCCAGAAGTACTGCCACACCCGCGTGAATGAAATACGGCATGCGTGCGCGATTTAGTTGGAATTGTTGAATTAAATACACCAAAAATATTATATTTAAACAAAATTATAAGTGTTTCAAATTAAGTTGTGTGTAAACCATGCATCAGAAAAAAAATCGCGTAACGGGAAAGTACTACAACTGTATTGTCAACTTATATATTACTAGCTGACCCGGCAATGCTTCGCTATTGCTAGATTTTTGTGTATATATGTAGATTAAATTAACACAATTGAAAGTTTAATGTTTGATAAACATTAAAAAACTGTACATTACGGGACTTCCCAAAATTAAACCTTTCACTTTTATCCTATTTCCTTTTTCGAAATTTTCCTACTTCCTTAATTCCCCTTTTCCCTATTCTCCTATTTCTCCGTTCCCTATCTCTTTCTTAATTTCCCCCTTTCCCATTCCTCTTTTTCCTTTTTCAATTTTACCTTTTGTCCTTTTCCCGTTTTCCATGTTCCCTTTACCTATTACCCGTTCTTCTTTTCTTTATTCTCCCTTTCCATAATTCATATTTTTCCCATTTTCCCCGCGCATAAATCGGTCCAGTAGTTTTTTGTCTACAGCGAACACACATACGAACATAATCTTTTATATGTATAGAAGAAGAAAGTCTATGTATACTTGTTTGTTTCATAAATATTTGAACACCGTCGCCAACTAGCAGGTATGGTTTTTGCAAAAATTTTTTTTTTCACGTAACCAATATATATATTCTGAATATGAGCCAAATCGGACCATAAATACAATTTTTGGATATATCTCGAACCTTGCGCCACCTAGCGGGTTGAAACTAATTCGGAAACCCTCGCGGGTGTGCCCATAACTCGCCAAAGTTTCATTTCAATCGAATGAATGACTTAGGAACGCATACGGGACAAACAAACATACAGAGAAACATTCATTTTTAAATATTTATGCAAAATTAAAGAGTCCTTCTGAATATCAATTTACGTATGATTTTGTAAAAATCTTAGATTAATGTTATTTTTTTATACATTTATAAAGTAATATTTATATTTTCAGTTGACTAAAAAAAAACATAGCATTATTTAAGTAAAAGGTTACTTCCAATAAAGTTGTAAACTAATTTAAAGTTGTAAATTAATTTAAATGTCAGGAAAAGATTTTTGAAAGTGTATGTTTGGAGTGTCGCTTTATATGGAAGTGAAACTTGGACAATCGGAGTATCTGAGAAGAAAAGATTAGAAGCTTTTGAAATGTGGTGCTATAGGAGAATGTTAAAAATCAGATGGGTGGATAAAGTGACAAATGAAGAGGTATTGCGGCAAATAGATGAAGAAAGAAGCATTTGGAAAAATATAGTTAAAAGAAGAGACAGACTTATAGGCCACATACTAAGGCATCCTGGAATAGTCGCTTTAATATTGGAAGGACAGGTAGAAGGGAAAAATTGTGTAGGCAGGCCACGTTTGGAGTATGTAAAACAAATTGTTGCGGATGTAGGATGTAGAGGGTATACTGAAATGAAACGACTAGCACTAGATAGGGAATCTTGGAGAGCTGCATCAAACCAGTCAAATGACTGAAGACAAAAAAAAAAAAAAAAAAAAGTTGTAAAATGACAGCCAGATATGATAAATTAAAAAAATCAAAAAAAATCGAAAAATATAAATATTACAAAAACCGTATTTTATTTTCAAAAAAAAACCCAAAAAATATTGTTTTTAATTTCAAATTATAGTTTTCATTAAATTAAAGAAAAATGTTTAACAACTTATCAAACCCATAAGTTAACGCTGTCACTAAAGTTAAAAAAATTATTTGTTTTTGATTTTTTAATTTATTTTTAATTTGACGTAGTTTTTATTTAATAAAAAAAATTATTTTGGTTTTTTTTTTTTAATTTCGAATATGGATATGACTACAAAAGTTATTGCTCGTGAGGAAAAACACGTTCACAGAATTTTTTAAAAGCAAAGACCTACTTCTTGATAAAAAAAACGATTGACAATCGTCAATACTTTTTGTATTCGCCAATAGATAATAGCATTTACTATATGGAATAATTTTATTTTTGTACTCGTATGAAACATTTTCGACCTTGAATCAAATTGTTGAATTATATTGATATTACCAATGGAAAAATTATCAAATGGAAAAACGTCTTGCTCCCCAAATTAGATTATTGAAAAAAATATAAGTAATTTTATTTTTAAAGTTCTTTTAATATCAGCTTCCACGACTGCAATGATTGCGAAAGTGAAACATGGTTTGTTAATATAGAAAATATACTGATAATATAGAAAACTCAATTATCATTTTTGTTGAATTTTTAAAAATAAATATTTTCATATAAATATTAGCCGGTCGGGGCTCACTTCACTCGCCCTGCCGTCTAGCCAGGAATGGAGCGCTCTGGGATCCTGTGGTCTCCGCAGCGGCGAGTCCCGGGGCTCCGGGGACCGATCCCAGTCCGGGGTCGGTCCTGGCTAGACGATAATAGGGAACGGGAGTTCCCTTTTAACGTCTAGCCAGGACCCTCGCAGTTTCGTTAACCCTGTGGTTGAGAGAATAATACGGATAAATAAGAAAATAATCAGGCTTTATAGAAATAGAAAAAAACAGAATAATAATAACTATGACTAAAGTATATATATCTTTGACAGGAAAAATTTCACAACTTATGTCTGTTGCCAGGGTGACAGAAACTAATTTTTATTTGTTAACTTTTTTCTCCTTCAATTAATATCTTAAATTGACAACATTATCTCCAAGCGGGCTAGGGCCTCGGTATATTGCTTAAACCCTTCCCTGCTATAACACGAATGTATCATGAAAATTTGAAAGCAAACGATCGGTTGGTTCTCGCGTGATACGAGAATATACAAACAGACAGGCATACAGAGAAACAAACAAATTTTCGGCTTTGTATTATATAAGATAAATAAACATAAAATAGTAAATAAATTAGTATTTGTTACAATTTTTTTAAATACTTATCTTTTTAATTAATGTATTTAGATGACAAATTTCACACTGAAAATGTGAAATTTTTAAAATGTATCATATTAATAAAAAGTAATCAAAAAAAAAAAAAACTAATAAAATCAAACTGTAAAATTGTAGATTACAAAAATGAAACAGGTTGAACGATCTATCATTACCCTGGACAGAAAGATTTATCAAATATCTGCATTCAACCACTGCTGCCAATTATTCAGTTTATCTCTACCGCAATATTTTTTTTTTTTAATTCAGAGTTAGCTGTAAGTTAATTTGTTTTTTTTTTTATTCTTTTATACAATAACAGATTGTATTTGCGTGTTTTATTTTAACACCATGATTCATAACAAAAATGTAATTTAAAATTTTTGGAGATTTTATTATTAAACTTTGTATAGTTTATTTAATATTAATATATACATTTTTAATAAAATAAAAATATTACCATATTGGTTAACATATTTTTATTTATTTGTTATTAATTATTCTACATCAACTATTATTAAATATGTTTTACCTATATATTTTTTTTCAACTTTATTATTTGATTCACCGAAATTACTTAGATGATCGATTGTCGCAAGTTAGGAATAATCAAGATCAATCTAACTCTTTGAAAATACTTCGAGAGTACCGCAAATCTCAGTATTGGACCGGTGTTATTCTTATATTTTGATGACCTTCCTTGTTCAGGATCTTTTGGAATTGCATCGTATGCTGATGTTACGGTAATCTTAGCAGTTGATTATATCCGGATTGTAGCTTCGGAGAAACTTTAGATACAATCAATACTTGGCTGTACAAATGTAGGATTAAAGACAATCTGGAGAAATCTACCCATGTTATGTTTACGATTAGGAAAGAAGGCTAACCTCTAGTCTATGTGGATAACGTTGAAATTCCTCATCAACTAGTGTGTGATACCTTAGCTTACATCAAGATTGACGTATGACTTGGAGAGATCATGTACTGGAGAAGAAGAAACGAATTGATCAGAGATTCAAGCGTATATTTTGGCTAATGGGTAGGCGTTCTCATTTCTCTTTCTCTCTCTGTCTATAACAAGGTCGTTTTATACAAGAAATTCTTGAAACTGATATAGACGTATGGGATTCAGTTCTGGGGGAAGCAGTTTTAACCTGATAAGAAGCAGTATTAAAGGTCACAGAACAAGATATTGAGGAAGGTAATCCAATCTCATTGGTTCGTCAGGAATGCTGAAACACATGAATACCTGGGGATTCTGTATGTTTGGAGTTAGATTGACCGTTTAAGTTCTAAATACATGGTTAGGCTAAATTGACACGTAAATCCATTTCCTTTGAACCTGCTAGACAAGGGTGATGTTATTAGACGTTTGAAAAGGATTCATGTGTTGGTCATTGAAGATACACTCTTTTTTCGTGTTTTTTTCGGTACTTCTTGAACCTTCTGCATTTAGCTATTTCTGTTACGATTTTTTGTTTTCATTGTTGCTACTTATTTATTGGGGTTTTAGTGTTATTACCGTTTGTCATATTCTTGCTTTGCATTTACCTATACTCGCTTATTTTGTTAGCCTTTTATTTATGTCCAATTAATTTTCCATTCGTTCGTTCATTTCGCTGTGTTCATACGAGTATGTGCATGAAGGCCAATTTGATAAAAAGTATCGCTTGCCAACTGAATGTATTTGACACATGTGGTCCGTAGTTGGAAAAGTTCTAGAACCCAGAAATGATAGCGCTTAGGACATAATGAGAGTTTACTGGATCTTAGTTGCTACTGTAAGTGTGTTTATAAACATGGAAGTTTAGTGTTACTGTAATCATTTACTTTTTGTTTTCATGGGGGTCATCATTGGATGACCGTCTCTCACGTGATATTTTAATATATTATTTTCGATAAAATTCATCGTCAGCAGAAACCATAAGTTTTGTTCTACAAAAAGAAAACTTATAATATTAAATTTATCATTTAAAATATGAAGTCTGGGTGTGTGTGTGTGTGTGTGTGTGTGTGTGTATGTTTTTATTTGTTTGTTATATTATAACTGAAATTTATTGATAACAAATTTGGAAAATATCTTCAGTTCTTATACAAGGAATATTATCGTTTCAAAAATCATCTATGTTTCTTGTATTTTTTATAGCTAAATTTGTGATTATTATTAGTGGCTGGGTCAAAAATACCACCGGTTTTAAATTTCCTCTCATTACCATCTGACGATTGTCAACCTTGAATGTCTTGCTTAATTTATTATGCATTAGTTCTGATTACCAGTAATGGCTGTGCAAAGGAGAATGACATTGTTATCATTAAAACTCGGTGCAAATATGGTAAGCGTTTTGCAGAGACAGTTAGAAAACGTCGGAAATATTAAATAAAAAAACGAACTGAATAAGTAAAACTTTCAGTTATTAATAAGAAAATGGGAAGAAACGGGCACAGTTTTAGACATAAAATGATTTTGTTGCCCTCGCACCGGCCGGTCTCTTTATAACATCGAACCAGTGCGCGAGAGTTTAACAAGAAATCAAAAAATATCGACTCGCCATCGTTCAGTAGAATTTGGGATAACTAGAGCGATTTTAAGGAGAATTCTAACAAAATATCTGCATAGCCGTACAAAATACAGTTAATACAACAATTTAAGCCAAGGGATCACCTTAAGCGCCGAGAGTTTGCTAATTTTTTATTGCAAAGTCGAGCAGTAAACAGTGGTTTTACCAAACACGATCATTTTTATTGATTAAGGACAATTCCATCTTGATGGGTATGTCAACATGCAAACATTTCGAATTTAGTGGAGAATCCACGACCTCTTTACAATATCCAGTTAAATCCACTAAAAAAATCACTATTTGTTGTGGATTTTGATCTGGTGGTATTTTTGGCTGTTACGTTTTTTTAGGATGAGGTCGTAAATATGACTACAATTAGTGGTAAACGATACCGCAACATACTGACAAAATTTTTTTTTGGCTACGATTTGACTCAATTGGATTCAAGGTAAATGATGATTGGTGTAATTTGTTAAACTCTTTTAATAACTATTTTATTAAATGTTTTTTTGGAGTGTTCATTCCGGAAACGACAATTGAATTCTTTTACGTGGTACTTATTTTACGTCAAATTAGGGAAAGTCTTTAATCAGACGCCCAGCATTCCTTATTGCTGGGTGTGTGGGATTCTCTGCCTACCGCAGAAACCCACTAAAACCCTCCATCACCAACCACCCGGTGCTGGAACTATCGTTAAGGTATTGCATCGGCATCACGTATGCCTGCAGGTTAATCTCAAGCCGACCTCAAGTATTGATATCCAGCGTCCTCCGACAACCATTAGCAGTGGCGATCCTGGATTCCCGAGAGCTGACCGACATTCTGTGATCGTCCAATCTCCTCTTCCTTGTCCTTGGACAGGACCTTCCTGAACCATCAATCACATCTATCCCAGCCTACCTTCAAGCAGATCATTATCATTATTTCCTTTGGGGAAATAACCTCCTTGAAAGGTCTTACGGAGGCATACCTCGGACATAACAGGAAGATATATTCCACAGTATTTTCCTCACCACAATACAGGCAAGCCGGCGAGCCTCGTCTCTTCCTGGAGTACGAGTAGGCAATAAACGATTCGTGACCAGTTAGCTATTAAATAGTCAAAAAATCCACTTCCCCGTGCCGCCTGGTTATCCAGTCCTTGATGTTGGGTGTGAGCCTGTACGTCCACCTTCCTGTTGACGCCATTCTCCATCTTACTTACCATTGATATATCACTGTATCCCTAGCGTCAGTTCGGTTGATCCCCTGATATCTTTCTTTCCTCTCGGCTGCCATCAGATTCAGTGGCCGTATCAGTTTGGTACCTAGCACCACTGGCCGGGTACAACTTTCCTGGTACCTGGATTTCGGCATAAGCGGATCAGGGATAATTAGTCTGCGTTTTGATACAGCGAGCTATTGGAACTGCTTGTAACCTATTTAGATTCTGGAATGAAAAAAAGAGAATTTTTATCGATTTTTACACATTGATCTATGGCAACCAAATTTTGAACCTCAATTTTGTAATAAATTTTATCCAGAATTATTAGAATACTTTTATTCGTCTTTAAGTAAAAAATCTTTGTTTTTTAAATTTTTTACTTTAGTTTTCGTTCCTCATACGGTTTGATTTCATCATCATCAGATGTTTTGCCGAGATATAGGTCCCTTACGTCACCGATGTCTCAACCCATTTCTTTATTACGCCTTCTCCTTCATTTCTTTATAGTTTCCAATCTTCATTTCAACTATTAACTTCTTCCCCGCTTCCTTTCTTCTTCTACAGACCTTTCCAAAAGGTATTGTCACGATTCTACTTCCTTTATCTACATATCCGAACTAGTGTCTTTTCCTTTTGTGTACTTCTCGCATAAGTTAACCAGTTTGATTTCAAAAATCTTCTAATTTCAGCCTTTTCCGTTATCAAAGTTCGTGATGTACCACATATTCACTTCAAAATTACAATATTCACATGTTTGTTTTTGAAATTTGCTTTACTATTAAACAAACCTAACTTTAACATTATTAGATAGTCGTCATCCAACACATTACTAAACTTTCAGAGGATATGCTGTGAAATTATCATTGTTTGAAATTAGTTGATGTCATTTTTACTGTAAAAATTTTAACACTATTATAATTATTATATTGTATTAATATTATTTTCTTATATCTATGAAACAAAACTTCTTGGATGTAGTTTTATCACAAAAAAAACCGTTTGAAATTTCATTGAAACCATTTGAAAAATATTATCTTTATTAATCTCTTGGGTTAACGTTAACCTATATATATTATTTCAGAAGTGGAAAGAGAAATGAACATTGGTAAAATAGACGGACTATACAGGAAAGTTAAGGAAATGTTTGGGGTACATAAATTAAAATTCAATAATGTGTTAAACAAAGATGGTACACCGATTTAAAAAACGAAAGTTGAAGTTCATAGGTGGGTGGTATATATTGGTTATTATGGGTTACATAATTTTTTTTTTTGATTTTTTAATTTTATTAATTTTGAATTTTGGGAGAGTTATACAGAGGAAATGAATTAGAAAATGGTGTTATAGAGGAAGAAGAGGAAGTTGAAGAGGATGAAATGGGAGAAACAATACTGAGATATGAATTTAAGAGAGCACTAAAGATTTGACTGGCAGAAAGGCTCCTGGAATAGACGGAATACCTGTAGAATTACTGCACATTACAGGTCAGGAAGCGTTTGATAGATTGTACAAACTGGTGTGTAATATTTACGAAATAGGGAAAGTTCGTCAGAGTTTAAAAAGAGTGTTTTAGTGATGATAGCAAGAAAGCAGGTGCAGATAAATGTGAAGAATACAGAACAGTTAGTTTAACTAGTCATGCATCAAAAATCTTAACTAGAATTCTATACAGAAGAATTGAGAGGATAGTGGAAGAAGTGTTAGGAGAAGACCAATTTGGTTTCAGGAAAAGTATAGGGACAAGGGAAGCACTTTAAGGCCTCAGATTAATAATAGAAGGAAGATTAAAGAAAAACAAACCAACATACTTGGCGTTTATAGACCTAGAAAAGGCATTCGATAACGTAGACTGGAATAAAATGTTCAGCATTTAAAAAAATTAGGGTTCAAATACAGAGATAGAAGAACAATTGCTTACATGTACAGGAACCAAACAGCAACAGTAATAATTGAAGAACATAAGAAAGAAGCCGTAATAAGAAAGGGAGTCCGACAAGGATGTTCCCTATCTCCGTTACTTTTTAATCTTTACATGGAACTAGCAGTTAATGATGTTAAAGAAGAACTTAGATTCGGAGTAACAGTACAAGGTGAAAAGTTAAAGTTGCTACGATTTGCTGATGATATAGTAATTCTAGCCGAGAATAAAAAAGATTTAGAAGAAATAATGAATGTCATGGATGAAGTCCTACGCAAGAACTATCGCATGGAAATAAACAGAACAAAACGAAAGTAATGAAATGTAGTAGAAATAACAAAGATGGACCACTGAATGTGAAAATAGGAGGAGAAAAGATTATGAAGGTAGAAGAATTTTGTTATTTGGGAAGTAGAATTACTAAAGATGGACGAAGCAGGAGCGATATAAAATGCCGAATAGCACAAGCTAAACGAGCCTTCAGTAAGAAATATAATTTGTTTACATCAAAAATTAATTTAAATGTCAGGAAAAGATTTTTGAAAGTGTATGTTTGGAGTGTCGCTTTATATGGAAGTGAAACTTGGACGATCGGAGTATCTGAGAAGAAAAGAGTAGAAGCTTTTGAAATGTGGTGCTATAGGAGAATGTTAAAAATCAGATGGGTGGATAAAGTGATAAATGAAGAGGTATTGCGGCAAATAGTAGAAAAAAGAAGCGTTTGGAAAAATATAGTTAAAAGAAGAGACAGACTTATAGGCCACATACTAAGGCATCCTGGAATAGTCGTTTTAATATTGGAAGGACAGGTAGAAGGGAAAAATTGTGTAGGCAGGCCACGTTTGGAGTATGTAAAACAAATTGTTGGGGATGTAGGATGTAGAAGGTATACTGAAATGAAACGACTAGCACTAGATAGGGAATCTTGGAGAGCTGCATCAAACCAGTCAAATGACTGAAGACAAAAAAAAAACAAAAAAAAACAGTAAATATTGACGATCCAGACAATGAGGCTTATACCCAAATGATAGAAAGAACGTGACGTGAAGTTCGGGAAAATGTGCCTACATACGATAACCGAAATCAACACTTTTTTTTTGCGCAAGAGGAGGAAAAATCTGAGCCAAGACGCCCAGCAGTCCGCACTGCTGGGTGTATGAGGTTCCCGTCAAAGACGGGAACTCAGTAAAAAAACCTCCTCCTATGAAACAACACGCTCCAGTATCCGCCTCGATAGCATTAACCCGGGACACGTTGTTCACCACACGAGCCACCTGAAAACCGAGTCAGGATTCTCACATACTTCATCGATGACAGCGATCCGAGGATCCCTGCCCCCTCCACATACAAGGTGTCCCTTCCCAGATACTTGATTCTCCTACTGGACAGAATCTGTATCCTCTGCTCTTCACGTACAATTTACAACAATTTCACGAACAATTGCTAACATGTACAGGAACCAAACAGCAACAGTAATAATTGAAGAACATAAGAAAGAAGCCGTAATAAGAAAGGGAGTCTGACAAGAATGTTCCCTATCTCCGTTACTTTTTAATCTTTACATAGAACTAGCAGTTAATGATGTTAAAGAACAATTTACATTCGGAGTAACAGTACAAGGTGAAAAGATAAAGATGCTACGATTTGCTGATGATATAGTAATTCTAGCCGAGAGTAAAAAGGATTTAGAAGAAACAGTGAACGGCATAGATGAAGTCCTACGCAAGAACTATCGCATGAAATAAACAAGAAGAAAACAAAAGTAATGAAATGTAGTAGAAATAACAAAGATGGACCACTGAATGTGAAAATAGGAGGAGAAAAGATTATGAAGGTAGAAGAATTTTGTTATTTGGGAAGTAGAATTACTAAAGATGGACGAAGCAGGAGCGATATAAAATGCCGCATAGCACAGGCAAAACGAGCTTTCAGTCAGAAATATAATTTTTTTTCATTAAAAATCAATTTAAACGTCAGGAAAAGATTTTTGAAAGTATACGTTTGAATCGTCGCTTTATATGGAATTGAAACTTGGACAAACGGAGTATCTGAGAAGAAAAGATTAGAAGCTTTTGAAATGTGGTGCTATAGGAGAATGTTAAAAATCAGATGGGTGGATAAAGTGACAAATGAAGAGGTGTTGTGGCAAATAGATGAAGAAAGAAGCATTTGGAAAAATGTAGCTAAAAGATGAGACAGACTTCTAGGTCACATATTAAGGCATTCTGGAATAGTCCCTTTAATATTGCAGGGACGTTGCGGCCAACGTTTGGAATATGTAAAACAAGTTGTTAGGGATGTAGGATGTAGGGCGTATACCGAAATGAAACGACTAGCATTAGATAGGGAATCTTGGAGAGCTGCATCTAACCAGTTAAATGACAGAATACAAAGAAATATATATATATTATATATAATGTATGTAATTAATTAATATAATACATATTAATATGTATAATTAATTCCACTTAAGTTTATATATATATATATATATATATATATTTGTATATAATACGCTATTATATGTATCATGTTTTATTAATATTATTTTCTTATATCTATGAAACAAAATTTCCTGCATGCAGTTTTATCACAAAAAAATCATTTGAAACTCAACCGGTTTTGTTCTTTAAAATTCAGAAATAGTTAATGCAATCATTTATTCAACAATATTTAAAATAACACCTCATTGTTAGATAATAGAGTAAAATAATACTGTGAAACAAAGTAGCGCCCTTAATGATAAAATGAATTACTGTACTACAATAATAATTGTGCGTATATATATATATATTATAACAATACATATTTTACTTAAAATTATTATCTTTATTAATCTCTTGGGTTAACGTTAATCTATACCAGCAGTGTATTTAGTTAATAAGTTTGTATAGTCGTTTGGTCAACCCAAGAGATTAATAAAGATAATATTTTTAAGTAAAATATGTCTTTTTACTATAATTTATTCTATGGAATCAAGAAGAAAATTGAATCAAGAAACTTAAATGAATTACACTTAAGTTAATATATATATATATATATATAATTCCATTATGCTTAGATAAGCTGCTCTTGTTTTTTAAGCGACAAGTAACCTAATAATATAAGTTCAAAGTATAAATCTTGTTATGAGATATCTTCAGACATATCGATAAAATTTATTGCATTTCAAATATAAATTTTGTAAGCTATAGTAAAAGTACATTAACCTTAAAATTTTTTTACGTTCTTATTTTAGAGGTGTACTTCGTGGTGAGATTTTATTGAGCGTCCCAATTTTACATTTTCTATATAGTTGCTTGTCTTAAGCTTAATTTTCTGTACTAAATCTCAAACAATCAATGGCATGCACATTTCATATATATATATATATTTTAGATCTGTTTATATATATATATATATATATATATTTTTTTTTTTTTTTTTTTTGTTTGGGGGTGAAAAACGCTTGAGCGTTATCATCGCCCGGAATTTTTATTAATAAACGGGTAAAATAACTCCAAAATAATAAAACTTATAAGGTGTAAAATTAATATAAATCATATAATAAAAATTTATTAAAACAAAAGTCAAAAAAGTGAAATAAAACTAAAAACTAATATCGCAGACGAAGTCTTTAAAATATAAAAGTTAAAATAATAAAATAAAGAAACTATATAAAACTTACCTTATTCAGATAGGTTGTGCAAAAGGCGCCCTTCTCGGATAATAAAATTAAAGACGTAGAACCAAAAAAATCAAAATTTAAAGTAAAGGTTAAAAATTATCAAAAACTCTTCTAGCATAAACATATATATGATAATATGACATTTTTTGCTTTAACCTGGTACTTTGCAAAAACAGAAACATCCGGTTTAAAAATTTCGTTATTATTGTACAAGATATCACGAATGTTTTTGGGTAAATTAAATTTACGATGCAACGCCGCATAACATATGCAGTCTACGAGAATATGGTGCACAGTCATGCGGCAGTTGCATCGTGTGCATAGCGTAGCGATTCCTCCTGACATTAGGTACTCGTGTGTGATCTCATTAGTTACTCTGTTTTTATTGCTCAGAAGCATGAAGTACGTATAATATTGGGTAAAACTAGACGAAATGAATCTTTCCCATTATTCAGAGACCTTAAGATCTTGCTACTGCATCATATGTATTTCTATACAATACTAATGACGTATTATGAAGGCTGTAAACATGATAGGATTCTTGGTACTTTGGTTACGAGGCCTATGCGGCAGGCGGATAAAATAGTTCCCTTTAGGCCAAGAATTGAATTATTTAAACGTTTTTATTCATACTTAGGTCCAAAAATATTCAATCACTTACCAAGGGAATTTAAATCCATTGAAGACTCTAAAAGGTTTTCATTATCAATTTATGATTGGTTAGTTATTACTATAGGGGGTACCTAGTTCCACAAGATTATGTAATAATTGTTTACTTTTATTATTTTATATTGTTTGGTTATATGTCTATCAATCTTATATATTAAGGATTTATAACTGTAAATAATTTTATTTTCATTTGTAATCTGTTTATTTTTTGGAATAAAGATTATTATTTTAATATATATATTTACTTCATATGTTAGTGCAATTTCTCTAAATTAACTAATTAATCAGAGGGATTAGTTAGTTAATCAAATTAACTAATTTGGTGAATCAAAGGGATTTACTATGTATTCTGGCCTAGCAAAGAAATAAGTAAATAACCATATTTACACATATATTTAATTTAAACTACATTCTGCTCTATACGAATGACTTTATATATTAAATGGAAACCGATATTTTATAATATATTGAAATTATGTAAGGGAATATCAAACGGTATCGGATTTATTTTATAAATATAATTCGATAGTATCGAAAAATAAAGAAATTGGCTTTCTTTTTTCGGGAATGAATTCGGTTTTCAAGTTTCAACGGAAATATCCACTTTGACCATCCCTGAATTTATTTTGACTAGTTTCAGCGTCAGTTATTTGAGGTACGTAAGTACCTCAAATAACTCGAAAACGATTAGCAGTAGGATGTTAAAATTTTGGATTTAGTTGGTCGTGCACCTCCCTTTTTGATTGAATTGACTGGATTAAAAGTGTCCAAAAACGCCCAATATTCAAAGGAATTTGGTTTCTAGACTTTCTCTTAACTGCAGTAATAAGCCCTCATTGAGAACATTTCAATGATTATCATAAGTGGTAATTATTTTCATTGGTTCCTGAGTTATAGCCAATTGAAATTTTAATTAATGAAATATTTGGATCTTAATTAATTCAATATTTGAAGGCACATCGGTTTGAATCAGACTTCATCTCCTTTTTCTTTTAACTTTTTTTTTAATTTAAATTTATTTATTTATTAATAATTATTAATTTCTGATTGTACAATAAGTAATAATTCATTACAAAAAAAAAAAAAAAATATGAAAAAATATCAGAAGTTATTAATGAAATAAAATTCTACATACTTTTCATTAAAAAAAAAAGCCATGTGGTGTACACATCAAATTTACTTCCTAGAACAAAGTACAAGAAAGTATTGTATTCGCGAAAAAGTTTGGTTTTCAGATTTCAACGGAAATATCCATTTTGACCATCCTTGAATCCACTTTGACTAGTTTCGGCGTGACGTCTTTAACTACGTACGTATATATGTATCTCCTATAACTCAAAAACGATTAGCCATAAAATGTTGAAATTTTGGAATTAGGACTGTTGTAACATCTAGTTTTGAAACTCCCCCTTTGACTGAAATCAACTGGACCATAAGTGTACAAAAAAGCCCAAAATCCAAACAAATTTGGATTTTCAACTTTTTCTTAACTGCAGTAATAAGCCCTGATTGAAAGATTTTCAACGATATGTCATAAGTGGTACTTATTTTAATTGGTTCCAGAGTTATAGCCAAATTAAAGTTTAATTAATGAAATATTTGGATTTTAGGGGAAGGCAACGTTTCTAATCAGACTTTATGTCCTTTATTTTTCCCTTTTTTTTTAAATTTAATAAAGTGATTTATTAATAATTATTTACCTCTCATTGATAACATTTTTGCGATGAACCAATATTAACAAAAAAAAGAAGAAAAAAACAAATATGAAAAAATATTAGAAGTTTTTAATGAAATAAAATTTTATGTACATTTCATTTCAAAAAAAAAAAAGTGTATATGTAATTTTATAGGCGTACAAGTAAGTAATGTGTTGTCCACATCAAATTTTTATAATTAAAAATGAAATGTTTTAATAATAAAATAAACACTCCTTTTTTTATTTATCAATTATTTAAAAAATTAAACGTGAATCGTAAATAACATTATAATAATGAAAATATTTTATTACATTTTATTAATATTTTTTAATTAATATTATATTTTAAGTTGGTTAAATAAAAACACATCTTTTGTGGTTTATTTATTGATGTATTCATACGCTTTTAAAATTAAATATTTACAACTTAAAAATTTATTGTAATAACGAATGTATGTTGAATTGTTTATTTGGATTAATGAAAATTAAGTTTATTATACAATATTAAATAAAATAGAAAATAGAAAAGTAATATTTAATTAAACATTCTATTCTGTTAAGTTTTAAATAAATATTAGTATGTGATCCAAATAATACGAAAGCAACTCTACTATTATTATTATTACAATTTATCCTAAAGAAGATTATTTATTCTTGTTGTTGTGTAAATTTTTATCGGGCAAAAGTCAAAAATTAGAAGGGAAAATGGATGTACGCTCTTAGTTCCTTAAAATGAACATAGTTTGAATTTATTTTATAACAGTTATATACCTATTATCTATTATTTATGATTATATATATAAAAGTAGTCATGTCTGTATGTCTGTTACTCTTTGATTCAAAAACTACTCATCCGATCGAGCTGAAATTTTACATGAACATAGGTTATACCTGGAAACCCACCGGGTTGGACTAGTGGTTAACGCGTCTTCCCAAATCAGCTGATTTGGAAGTCGAGAGTTGCAGCGTTCAAGTCCTAGTAAAGCCAGTTATTTTTACACGGACTTGAATACTAGATCGTGGATACCGGTGTTCTTTGGTAATTGGGTTTCAATTAACGAGACATCTCAGGAATGATCGAACTGAAACTGTGCAAGACTACACTTCATTTACACGCATACATATAATCTTTATTCATCCTCTGAAGTAATATTGAATGGTAATTAACGGAGGCTAAACAGGAAAAAGAAAGAAATAAGGATATAATTAATGTTAAGCAAAATATAAGCAAAATATTTCATCATTTCAAGATGGTGAACGTTTTAATGGCTTGCGATAATTACCGGATTATATTCCATGCCGAAACTCAACTTTACTGTAACCAAATCGTAACTCAAATCAAATTTAAAAAACCAGTTACAGTATTTGAAATAGATTTACTACAAAATTTCCCTTTTGTCTTTCTTCGAATTCTCTTTCATCTATCGATAAAAGTAGCTTTAAAGGTGTAGCGGTGTACGGAATAAACTTTCCGTTCACTTTCAAGCACCTATAATTTCTGCTTTAGTTTACTTTTTAGATGACAGTAAATAAGTCAAAGGCAGACGCTTCAAGTGGCTAGTCTCAGCTTGTAGAGTCAATGCTTCTCGCATAGGCAAGTGCATATCACTTGTCTTTAGAGTCTCCTATGGAAACAATTAGTATATATACACTCCAGAAAGAAAATCTGTAAATATTACATAAAGTCAGTTTTTGAGATTATTTTTTTCACAAAAAAAAGGTTAAAACATAAAAAAAAATTAAAAATAAACAAGGTACATTCACCTCCTCTTGGTATTTATTTGTGCAAAATACTTAATCCCGTACAAAAATCGGGTAACCACCTTTTTAAGATCGGGCTTACTATTGTGAAAACCGAATACTTCAGATCACACAAAATGTTGATTCCTTTGCTGACCAAACTGTTTCTTTGAAGAAATACATTTATATATTGTATAAATTGAGCAGGTTTTAATCATTATTTATCAGTATTATTTTCACAAACAGGAGGATAATGAATACAACGGAATGGCTAGACGGGAAAGGCGAGGAAAGCGAACCTTAACCGTGTTTATAACAAAATAATGTACCTGGCTAATATCCATTTTCTGATTCTACGAAGGCCGTTTAAAAATTATGGTATCAGCAGAAAAACTACCTGTATTAGAATTAACTGAAACTGTCAGGCATTCAGGTTCGATATCCCTGGCATAGAAAGTATTTGAAAGCAGTTTTCTTTATTATAACTTCTTTTGCTTTTTTTTTGTTGTTAAAATATCAGTTCCCCTTAAAATTTGTTATATCCAAGAATATCATGCTGTGAAAAGAATTTTATTTTATGAAGATCATTGAAAAACCGACTGGAATTCACTCAAGAATAAAAAAAAATTATTAAAGGTGAATATTTTTATAAATAGATCGAATAGATTAAATCGGGCAGTCTGCTTGCCTCGACTCTCTGAGTTGTGCTTGGTGGCGAAGACCGGTTGCTTGAGGGTAATAGAAAAAAAAAACAGTTGTTACTCTTAGGTAGATTTAACAAGAAAGGTATTAATGGCTATTTTAATGGATACTTTTTTATTTTAATGGTTTTGTGGTTTGGGGGATATTTCACATCTCCCAAACCAGCTCAAAAAGTTTATATATATATATATATATATATATATATATATATATACATACTAGGTGCGACAATAAAGTAATGAGATTGATGTGAAAAAAAAATGTTGCTTACCGTTTTAGTCATGTTTAGTGTTCTCCTTCAAAGTAGTTTCCCTCTGATTGCACACACTTATTCCAGCGCTTCTGCCATTGATAGTAACATTTCTGGAACTCATCTTCTGTAATATCCTCCAAGACCTTCGTCACAGCTTTTTGGACATCTTGTGTTGTTTGAAAATGGTGTCCCTTGACCGCCATTTTGCATTGCATGTATTTTAATGATTAAATAAAATTATTTTGGAAAAAGAAAATATAATTAAAAATTTATATAATATATTTTTAAATATAACATCATTTAAAATCATAATTACAATTTTCTGTTATATTCGACACTTATTTTACAAACGATAATTATACTAAAGGATGAAACGCATTAATATGTTAAAAAATCAATTTAAAAAAAAATCCTTTTGGCACGTCGATCGGTGCTAAGTAGGGGATAAAAAATATTTCTCCCTTAAAATTAAAAAAAATTCAAATTTACTGAATACGACAATGGTTACATATGAAAAACGTTTTACATGTTTAGAATACGACAAGTCCCATCTTGTTACAATTCCAGCAATATCTTACTAATCCTGCCTATTAAGGCAGGTATGATTCTTTGTTAGTTTCGAAATCCCATTTTTTCAACCCCCGTGAGCCAATGGTTGGTGATATAAAAAAAATTTACTTAGATAAGTTTTATCTAAGAATTGTAGGAACTTTTAACGATATTTTACTTAATAAGAAAGTTATAGTAATATATATATATTTTTTAAAAGCCCCCATTTCCACCCCCATGGTCCGATTTTGGCCGTTAACGTACTCAACCGAGATTTTGGGACCAGTTATTTTTAAGGAACAATTTGAAAGTGATAGGCACAAAATTACGGCACTTATCGTGTCCACAATAAATTGAAATATATATATATATATATATATATATATATATATATATATATATATGTGTGTGTGTGTGTGTGTGTGTGTGTGTGTGTGTGTGTGTGTGTGTGTGTGTGTGTGTGTGTGTGTGTGTGTGTGTGTGTGTGTGTGTGTGTGTGTGTGTGTGTGTGCGTGTGCGTGCGTGTGTGTGTGTGTGTGTGTGTGTGTGTGTGTGTGTGTGTGTGTGTGTGTGTGTGTGTGTGTGTGTGTGTGTGTGTGTGTGTGTGTGTGTGTGTGTGTGTGTAAATGTACAAATAAACTTTTGAGCTGACGGTAGTTTTGGGGATTTGGGGATGTGAAACGCGAAGATATGTCGAAATTTTTCTGAAGTCGAATCATGGTATCCGATACAATAGGTAGCTTTCTTATGAAATCTACCTAAAAACCTTCATCACCTCATGTCGGTGACGCCATAGAAATTCACATAAATAAGCATCCAACAAAGTCTATTATCCACCATTAAAGATTGCTGTATATAATTTATGTATTTAACGTTAATTAGTCGAGGTTAGCGAGCGTAGATTGTAATTGTTTAGGTTATGGATATATGTACGATTCGTTATCTATTGTTGAAAAAAAAAATTGGAAAATGCGGGAAATTCCGAAAGATTATCCCTTCCCACAACATTGTCCTAAACTATTTTTTTTTTTTTTTTGGTCACTTGCACTACGCCTTTTATTTTCTTTATTTTTTTCTGTTTTACCTCCGGAATCTCCGTAAGGTAAAACTTCATACATCATCTTCAGAGGATGTTTTTTTTTTTTTGTCTTCAGTCATTTGACTGGTTTGATGCAGCTCTCCAAGATTCCCTATCTAGTGCTAGTCGTTTCATTTCAGTATACCCTCTACATCCTACATCCCCAACAATTTGTTTTTAAGCTTCTAACATTCCACGCTCCGACTCGTAGAATGTTATTTTTTAATTTTCTGGTGACCCCTTCCTTAGTAGTCCCCACCCGGAGATCCGAACGGGGGACTATTTTACCTCCTGAATATTTTACCAAGGAAGGCGCCTTCATTATTGCTATGTGAAAAAGTAAAGAGCCACATTTTCTTGGAAAAAAAGCAGCTGTAGTTTTCCATTGCTTTCAGCTGCGCAGTACTCAGAGGACTGAGTGATGTTGATACGGCCGTTTAAGTCGTCCTGACTCACGCCCCTAACAACTACTGAAAGAGCTGCTGCCCTCTTTCAGGAATCATTCCTTAGTCTGGCTCTCAACAGATACCTCTCCGATATGGTTGCACCTTCGGTCCAGCTACTCTGTATCCCTGAGCACTCAAGCCCCCTCACCAACGGCAAGGTCTCATGATTCATAGAGGAGGTCAGAGGATGTATGAAGATAATATATGTGAACGTAAATGAAGCATAGTATGCCTAGGAAGACAAAAAAAAAAGGTTAAAAATATACAATTAATAAAAAGGTAGTATTTTCAGATTTTTGGGGCAAATTTAAAAAACAGGTAAGATAATTATCATTCATGGGTGGGCCTATAAAGTGAGGTTATGTTTGCAAAATTTTGAGAAAATTTACCCCAAAGAAACTATTATCTCATCCTCTGGAGATATTTAACTCAAAATTTTAACAGAAAATTGACCCATTTGCATGAGTCTCCGTACATAATTTTATAAAAATCGGTTTATCCTGTCAAAAGGTATTATAAGCTTCATACGTGCCTGCACACGTACTTCGGAAAATTACCGCCATATTTTTTTTTTGGATCCCTGGGTCATGAAACGTTGACAAATGAAAAAACCCTAATCCTATTTTTTGACTGATTACCAAAATTTCTTTCTTGCAGCATACCTTTAAAGCTTTGATGCCAGTAAAATAAAAATTATGTCAACACGTTCAAAATTTTAAAACGGTAGGTAAATCAGTTTTTTTAAACTTCTTTAACTAGATAAGTGTTAATTTTATTAAAATATATTTTATTTACTAAAATTTTATGATTTTCGTAATAAAATGGCACCTATTTTTTTAAAAATCAATCGATTAAATAACCGATATATTGCAGAAAAAATGATAAATTTTATAACTTTATTTACTTCTGAAAAACGCATTAATTAATTTGAATTTTCCATACTTTCGAATTTAATTAATTGCTAATTAAATGCAGTGTAATTAAATTAACTTGTGAGATATTATTTACACTGCAGTGAGACCTTTTTCTTTATTCAGTAATAATTAAATAAATTAAAATATACATTTGTAACAGCTGACAGTTTTCCACTATTTTATATGATTTACAACTAAAAATCGTCGACTGAAAATTAATTTTAATTAATTATATACAGTTAAAATAAACAGCAGTTGATTTAAAGATGAATTTAATTAAAGTAACATAAGCATTGGGTAGATATAAAAAATAATTGCATACCTGTTTTATTTTTAATTTCCCTAGATGAAGTATTTGAAGTGTCCTCCATTTGTGTCACTGCTGAAGTGGCCGGCGATTTAAGAATTATCTTATTCTCTCAAGATTCCGTGGTGTTGCACTAAACGGCGTAGATCTTTTTAAACTTTCTACTTAGTATTTTCAACATCGAAAACTGGTATAATATAATCATTACCTTTTAGGTGTTCCCATTGGTAGAAAAGTATTTGATTTTGCGAGCCAAGTTATTGGTCTTACGCGAACAATTCTTGAGGGAATCTTTAAGGTGGAACAATTTTACAAGTATTGGTAAGAATTGCTTAATGTAATTGATAAATTACAAAATAGTAAAGGACTACATGGTAGTCCTATTTACCACAGGAAAATTATCTATCTAAATAATTCGATAGGAAGTTGTCTAGGAGACGGTAATAATTTTCGCAATTCAGTTGTGCTGGCAGGAAACAGTTATTGATAATTATTTATCAAATAATGGCATAAGGAGTTTTAGAATGTGACTTCGATGAGATGTTGTCAATTAATTGATCAAATAATGGCCTGTGGAGTTTTAGAATGTGACTTTGATGACATGTTAATTAATTGCCAATTTTTATGGAATTATTTTACAAAATTCTTGTCTCGTCAGATTTTTATTAATTATTTGCAACTTTCGTATATGAAATTAATAAAAATGTTGAATTTGTAAAATTTTCCAAATAGCCATATGATTAATTTGTTTACATAATGATTCTTGTACTGTCCGCATTGTTTTCCTTAATATTTTCCAATATTCGTTCTTCCAAAACCAGCGTTTGATACTTCATCGTGGTCTTTCTCGATCTAGGATCAACATTTCTAGTTTGTGTTATTTTTCTTCCTTCTACGAAGTAAAGGAAGTATTGTGATCAGGCCGGCAAGAGTTTTTGCATTTTCAATCAACATATTTCAGAAAATTTGGCGAATATTTTATTATATGATTGTGTTATTATTAAGTATATATACAAATATATAAAAAAATTGTTTATCTTCAATTATTTCTCGATGATTTCGTATTTATTTCATATTAAAAAAAGGTTTTATCATTTTGTTACAATATTAGTAGAGCAGGAAGAAAATATTTAACGTGTATATTTTTGTGCTTGAGAAAATGAAGTAGGAAAAATATATAACAATTATTATCACGTCTTCCATACATATCTTTACTTTTTTGATTCGGACAATGTCTTTTTAACGAATGATAAATAAATTATTGAATTTTGATTTTTGATGTTTGCAATTGACGGCAAACTCTCGTCGAAACCTTAACAATTTTATTGTTTTGGGAGTTTTGATATCATCTGTTTTTTTTTTTTTTGTTTTCTGTTCATTCGTTAAATTCAGTGAAATTTTGGACGATATATCAAGTCTAGTCAATAACTAGTCATCTATTAATAGTAAGATTCTTCTTATTTTCTTTGAAAAAAAAAAACAAAATTTTTTTTTGTATTTTAAATAATTTAAAAAAAATTGAAATGTCAATTTGCGAATCGGTCAGAGTAAATAAGTATTTTGGTGTGGGCAAACTCTCGCCGGCGTCATTCTACCTAACGACTTGGTATTTCTGTTAAAAACTATTAAATTGTTTATCTACTTACTCCTTGAGCCTATTTTAAATATAAAAACACCAAAATATTCATAGAAATCAATAATATTTCTTTTCTTAAAATATTTCTGTGTAATACTTAATATTCTCACAAACATGATACGAACGCGTCGGAGGTGCAGGGGGAAGAGCCTAGACTGGCTAGACTGTCGGGCGAGCGAAGCATGCCCTGACCGGCTAGTATACGTATATTATGAAAGTATTTGTTTCAAATTGAAATTCAAACGTTTTAATCAATTTTAAATGTTATTTTTATTCTATATATATATATATATATATATATATATATATATATATATATATGTACTAATTGTAATTGATTATTTTATATTTTGTTCAGTGTGACGGTTGTGGGAAATATTTATCTCTTTATAATATTTATAAATTTAAACAAGACACCAATTGAAATATTTATTTTCATAATTATTTTATTCAAAATTACACTGATCTACATTATTTATTTTGCTGTTACGTTTTGTGAATTATACGAAAGAATTAATAATTGTTTCTTTTTTGTATCAAAACAGATTGTATTTAACAGTATTTAAAAATTTAATTTATGAATAAAAACGATTTAATATTTTTATTTTAAATAAGAATTAATTTTTTTCCCCAAACTGTACGTTTCAGTATTTGAAGCTAAAACCAAATCGTAAAATTTCCCTATTATTCATAATATTTTTTATTTTATTTTATGTATGTGCTAGCAGACTCGGCAATGCTTCGCTATTGTTAGTTTTAATATATATATATTAAACATATATATATATATATATATGTTTTCATTTATATAGTATTTATATAAATAAATACAATTTAAAGTTTGATAAAACATTAACAAAATGAACATTACGAAACTTCACAAAATTTAACCTTTTCCTTTTACCATTTCCCCTTTCCTTTTTTCCATTTTCGTTTTTGCCATATTCTCTTTCCCTTTCCCGTTTCCTCTTTCCCTAATTAAACCATTTCCTTTCCCATTTTCCCTTTTTTCCGCTTTCCCTTCCTTTCCCGATTTCTTTTTCCCATATCATTTTCTCTCGTTCCCTCTTCCCGTTTTTACTTTTCCCCGTTTTCCCATTTCTTATTTTTTACATTTTCCCCTATTGCTCTTTTTATCTTTTTCCCTTTTACCTTTTCCGATTTTTCCTTTCTCTTTTTTTCCCCGTGTGTAAATCGGTCCAGTAGTTTTTAGTGTATAACTGACACGCATATAAAAAACATTGGAATGGAATCGTAAAATACTTCGTATATCGTGTGTTGCTTTTACGTCCAACCAACAGTTTTTTTTTTTTTAAAAAACATGTTTTTACCTGTTAAAGGTGTGACATTTTAGGTATATGAATAGTAGGTATATAAAAACACGGGTACTCGAATACAACGTTGTGTCAAAATTTGAAAGCAATCGGTGAAGAACTTTCGGAGATTTAAGATTTTGGAACAAACATTTACATTTTTATTTATATAGATATATTATATAGATATATTGCACTTTGCAGTCTGTTCAACTAGCGTATAATAAAATTCTCCAATTAGATGAGAATATGTGTGGTAAGTAAATGAGATATAGTGAGCTACAAACTCAAGTCGACCATTCCTTGAGATGTGTGGTTTTTATTTTCTCCAGTAGAACGTCTCGGAAGTTCGTTATTTCCTTTGTGAATCACTCTTTATATATTATTTATTATTATATCAAATAATAGTTTCATTATCTACCAGTAATTTTTAAAAACAGCAAAATAAATAATTTTATATTATGTTGATTGAAATATATCAAATAATTGTCTCTGCAGTTTAAAATTTGATTATTTTTTTTTTTATTATTATCACATCGAAAAAACAGAAATGTGTACATTTTTGTTGTACTCTTTACCTATTAATATTAGGTTTAAAATTGGGATTCACATACCTAGCATTCATGGGAATTTTCAGTACAAGATCTGGGTTATGTTGAACAGAGAAACCAAGTTTGATTTTATTTACTCTAAATAATTTTTGAACATTAATTCTAAAATGAATATTTTAACAAGTAAATTTAAACAAAAATCGAATGTAACCTGTTTTGATTTTCATAGAACAATGTTTATTATTCATTCTTTAAACTAAGTTGAGGAACATAATTTTTTGTGTTTATTTGAAAATTATTTTAAAACTGTGTCGTAAAATTCAACTAGTTTTTTTTTTTAAATCTCAAAATTAATATTTAAACTAAAGACTTTATCTATATATTAGTGTATTTCTAATAGTGAACAAAATATTCTATTTAGTAAGGCAGTAGGCAACCTGTAACTTAAGTGCAATAAAGGTCTTTCCTTCTATTTGAAGGAGGTTTAAGGGGAAGGTAAAATTTCCCCCACTACCACTTTTATACTCTTATCTCCCTTTAGTAAATGGTACAAAGTTTTACAAACTTCTCTGCTATTGTCCGACATCCAATTTATGACTCTTTGTGTGCTGCTTTCAAGAAAGTTGTAGTTAAAGGGCGGTAGCGGCGCTAGTGGGTAGCGGCGATTCTTAGAAAGTTTAGACAAATTACATTTACCCTAAAACTTCTTCACTATTTTATACCGTATAGTCTAGAATTAGATATACTAACAGTTCTATGACGACACACACTACAATGTCTTTCTTCTTTCGTTTTGTTTTCATTGTCTTTCAGTAATATTTACTGTAGAAATGAATGACGTTAACTAATTAATTCTCCTCGATTGTTTTTTGAAATGAAATATTTCATTAAAACTGTAATTAACTACCGTACCTAGCTGTTTAATCAAACTGAAGTTGATTTATTACCTTCATTTCAATCTTAATAATGCCTTTCTTTGTCATCCGCTATGTTTCTATTGGCTGAAATAACTTCAAGGTCTTTCTTCAGCTATCCATCAAGAAAATTTTTGTTAGTGTTTTTGATATCTAATTTCCGAATAAAATACTCAAATGTGTTCACTTATTTTATATAAGGACGAAAAAATCAATAAATGAATCCTTTTATTCTTTAGTATTCAAAATTTAGTTTTCGTAACGTAGTAATTTTGACAATACTGAAGATTTTACCAAAGGAAGAATTCATTTGTTTCTTATCCGCAACCATTTATGTTCTTCAAATACGGTCCTGTTGGTGACCTAACAAGGTTTTGAGTATGTAACGTCTATTCAAAGATTTTCTGATAATTAATCGTCAATAAATAAACCAGGTAATTCAGATCGAATATAAATCATTTTATGATTATTAATAAATGTATTTAGATAAATTTTAGAGGCGATGTATTTTCATATGTATCGATATTCAAATCTTTGAGCATTAAACTCAAACCGGTTTAATTATGAACTGTATAGGATTGTTACTAAGGTTCTTTTTACGTACAGAGTGATTTTTTTAGTTCTGTCACCCAATTTTAAATGTAATTTAAGAAAGGGAAATTTAGGTGGAATAAAAAAATTGTATTTGTTACTTACAAAAGAAATTTAATAAAAAGCTATTACTTACATAATTGCTAAAGAATATGCTCAAAATGCCCCCACCCCTTGCGGTTATACACGCACGGACTCTTTTCAACATATTAGCAGAAACCTTTTTAAGAGTTGCATTGAAAATATTCGTGATTAAGTCTGTAATATTGACTTTAAGTTTATCAATAGTGTGAGGATTGTTTTTGAAAGCCTCAGACTTAATATAGCCCCACAAAAAGTAGCCAGGAGATGTGTGGTCTGGGATCTTGGAGGCCATAAGCCCTTGCTTATTATCCGATCATCAAAGAACTCTTGCAGAAAATCCATGGTTTCTCGAGACGTGTGGCATGTAGCGCCTTCTTGCTGAAACCAGCAATACCGTTCTTAAGGTTTCAGGAGGGACACAAATTGGCACAAAATATTCCTGTATACTTCACCATTTACTGTCTGTCTGAAGAATACGGATCCGATTTTACGATGACGAGATATCGCACACCACACCAATTTTTTCAGGATGTAAAGATTTGTCTTGTAAAGCGTTAGGATTTTCAACCTCCCAAATTCGACAGTTTTGATTGTTCACATAACCGTCGAGATGGATCCACGCTTCATCACTAAAGAACGCTGTGTTTAAAAATTCGATTCCGTTATCGTTTACGAAAGACCTAAACCAACGGCAATATTGCAATCGCTTGTTTAAATTTGAAGGCTGAAGCTCTTGGACTAATCGTACACGATACGGATACAGTTTCAATTTTTTAGCAGCTTTCTGAACACTCGAATATGACAAACCGACTTGCGTGGGAAGTTTTCGTAAACTTTTCCGTGGAGAATTGAACAATCTTGTTTTCACGTTCTCTAAAACGTCATCTGTCAAGGGAGTTGGTCGACCAGTACGTTTTCTGTCGCAAACACTACCTGTCTCTCGAAATCGGTTTGCTAACCTAGAAATTGACATTTTTTCTGGCGGAGTAACACCAAAAAATTTAATTTTAAATGATTCTTTTACACTCGCGTACGATTTCGTAGCAAAATATTGTTCAAGAATGAATACTCGTTCTATGGTAAAAGACATTCTGTTCGTAACACGACCGAAAACGGCACATAGATTTACACAGCACAAGGAGAATCAACTCACACTGCCGTATCTATACCGGTTGAGTAGCGCTACCAACTTCGTGTCGCAAAACAAAATTTCCCTTTCTAGGAAAAAAAATCAGACATTAACTTTCTTTCTTAAAAAACCAGACATTAACAATTTGGTAACAGGACTAAAAAATCACTCTGTATTATACGTATTATTTTTATATGTAAAGCAGAGATGTGACAGCTACTAACAAATCAAAATTGACAGTGTTAATGTAAAGACTTTCTTCCATGTAAAGGCTTCATATAATCCATTCTATGGAATAAGTTGTATTTCGTAAAAATAGTACTTCTTAAATAGGCTTATGAGTTCGTTTGTAAATGGTAAGATACACTAGAAAAAATGGAGAAATATATATATAACTAAAAATGGACGGTTCTCTCGAATTCCCTAATCCAGTTGGATAGGGGTGCTTGAGAAAGATCTTTATTAGATTTGATAGAACAAGATTTAAGAAAGTAAATTTAGGAAAGTGAAAAACCTTTCAGATCAGTTGGGGCATATACTAAAAAAAAAAAAATATGTATATATAAAACAGATAGAGGTCAGTGAAGTTCATACCGTAATCATATGTTTCTATAACATATGCTATCTCTTACTGTATATTTAATGTTTTATGATTTCTAATACATAACAAAAAAATCTTACAAAAACTTGTATGTAATATTTTTCTGGTATTAGTTATTTATTCTTAAACTGTGGAAAAATAATGATGTATGATAAAAGTTTCCTACGATGGGGTAAAGTTTTATTGTAAAATTATGCATGTTTAATTAAACATAAAAAAATGTTTTTAAATTCAAAAAAATATTTTTTCTTCTGCTTCCCCAATTCCATAATCATCTTATAAGAATTTTTTTTTTTGATTTTTCTACGTTTACTATGTTAAATTGAAAAAAGTAAAAGAAAGTAAAAGAAAGGTTGTTCAATTCCTCTGAGAGTTGAACAAACAATAAAAAGTTACCTTAAGATTAGAAGATGGACGGGGAGAATCCAATTTTTCTCTATTATAATATTAATCTACTATTAACTTTTTAAATAAACTAAAAAACGTTTTAAAAAACTTGTTTTTAAAGCTGATTGCTCCCCCACCGCCAATATTGTCCCCAAAACATATTTTTCGGTCACTCGCACAGCTACTATGTTTAGGAAAATTTAAAAAAAAAGTGCAGTAAATAAAAAATAAACTTTTTGATATTTGGGAAGGAGGGTAGGATCTTTTTCGAAATTCCCCTCCCAAAAAAACCACTTAAATTTTTAACCAATGGTCCAAAAATCGATATATTTTTAATATAAATAAGAATCAGGTGGGAATATGCATGTTTCAAAATAGCAGGAAATATTGATATTAACAATAAACAGGTTGGAGAAATAACCCAATAACTGGATAACCTAGTAACATGCTGTTTTATACCTTTTCTTTTTCCTGTTTAACCTCCGTTAATTGCTTTTCAGATAATACTTCAGAGGATGATATGTATTAGTGTAAATGAAGTGTAGTCTTTTACAGTCTCAGTTCGACCATTCTTGAGATGTGTGGCTAATTGAAACCCAACCACCAAAGAACACCGGTATCCACGATCTAGTATTCAAATACGTGTAAAACTGACTTTACTAGGACTTGAACATTGGAACTCTCGACTTCCAAATCAGCTGATTTGGGAGGATATGTTCACCACTAGACCAAGCCGGTGGGTGCTGTTTTATACCGGTCTTTTTAAATATTTTCCATATTAAAATATCAAATATATAAGCATTATTGCTTGTAATTATAGATATAAATTATAAATATAATCAACCAAACTTAATCTATGCTCGATTCGAACGCTAATCTCGACTAATTAACAGTAATGTTTTGATTATTTAAATAATAAATAATTGCAATAATTACTGAATTTATTATTTAAATATTCAAAACATTATTGTTAATTAGTAAGGTTAGCGAACGTAGGTTGAGTTTGATTAAATTATATTTATAATATAATAAATATAAATGGTTATAGGAATGCTAATATAAATGGTTATATCTGGTTGTGGGGTTATTTTCCCAACCTGGTTATTATTAATATCAATATTTCTTGCTATTTTCATGCACACATGTACTGAGCTTAATATAGAGTTTATATATGCAAAATTTTGAGAAAATTTACCTCAAAAACTTTCTACTACAAACTTTTAACGTCCTGATCTCTGAAGGGCTTTATTGAAGGTCGTCTTTTAGACCTAAATTTGATAACATGTCAGTTTTGATAAGAGTTATCAGTTAGGCTTCTCTAAGGATGCCAACGATGCAAATACCTCGGCAGAAATTTCCATCAGTGTATTTACACATTATTCTATCGCCTTCTTATGGCCTTTTCTAACCTTTCTTTTTTTCTGTTTAGCCTCCGATAATACTTCAGAGGATGAATGAGGATGATATGTATGAGTGTAAATTAAGTGTAGGCTTGAACAGCCTCAGGTTGACCATTACTGAGATGTGTGGTTAACTGAATTCCAAACAACAAAGAACACCGGTATCCACGATTTAGTATTCAAATCCGTGTAAAAATAACTCACTTTTGCTCGGCCTTTTCCAACCACGACCATATATCATAATATGTAATCCTTAGCTATCAAATTAAATGATACGCGGTTGCGTGATCCCGCGCCTACCTCTGACACCGAAAGTTTCACACGAAAACTCTTCCTATTAAACTCCAGTTACTATTCAATCAGAATATTACTTTATTGAATCTTTAAACAACAAAATACTATCTTCATACCAACGAAACAAGTGTTTTATAACAACGATAATTTTGTTCTACTACAATTCAATTTACCAAATGATATTTCTTTCGATTTAGTTAAAAATCAAGAAACCGATTCAAAAATTTAACAACAAATTTCCCATATTCAGGAGTCTGTACAAAATTTTTTTAATGAAAAATCCGTATATCAAGGTCAGAGGTTAAGCTTTAAACACGCAACACACGTACGTAAGAACATTAGCTCCCAATTTCTTTTTTCTTGTTTTTTGGTGTTCTTGTGTCATGAAACATCGAGAAAAGTAAAAATAAGTCAAAATGTTTTGCCGATTACTATACTTTCCTTTTTTGTATTATAGTTATATAGAGATGCCAGAAAAGTAAAAACATACATGAAAAATAGTTATTCGAAAATATTTTCAATATTAGAAAATCTAAAAGATCAAAACATAAAAATTCGCGATTAATCAATATTGGAATTATAATAATATTTGACTCAATTTTATATAAAAATAATTTAAGTAAAAAAAAAAAAATAAATTAAAGTAATATATTATAAATATTGTTTGAAGTACTATTATTTGAAGGAAAAAAAATGAAGCGTTGTTGTAAAAGTAAAGACAAAAAAATTGAAAATGTTCAACTTTCTTTCGTCTAATCCATAAAACATATCGTTTATTGTTATTACCCGCGGTTCCAAACATTTCAAATGTATGCTGTGCAATCTTCCAGATAGCCTCCCTCTCAACCCTTGTAACTCCCATCCTTAATTTCATCCCTCGATGTTTTTTTTTTATGGGTTATATAAGTAGGGGTTTGTATACCCTTTAAAACTTCTCGTATACAATTTTTTATGACTTACCTTTTCCTTTTTATAATAATAGTAATAATCATCATCCATTTTTTTCTTTTTTAACTTTTCTTCATCGTGAAAACTGTGACACTCGTTATTATGATTTGTACTATATATGTATATATGTGTGTGTGTGTGTGTGTGTGTGTGTGTATACTAGGAATACTCATGTTAACTGCGTTTTGAGAAAAAAGATTATAGAACGAAAGAGAAATGTATATCCTTTCTTTAAAAATTGAAAACAAAAAATAATAAAGGAAAAAACTTTGAAGAACAAGAAGATTGAAAAAAGGTTAACAGTATATCCTTTATGGTTTCCTTTTAGAAATATTAAACGAAGTCACTGTAAATAAAAGCGAAAAAAACGTTTTGATCATTATACTTTAGAATGTTTGCATTTATTCAAAATATTAATGAAAATATAATATAGGTGAGAAGAAAAAAAATTACCTTTCTTTTTTTTTTGATAAGGATTTATTTCCACAATCTTTGAACTTAATTATACTGTTGTAATCTTTGTTAATTATTATTTTTTTTTTTCATAAAAGGCCAAATAAAATCCATAAAAAAATTCGTATTAAGTTTTAAGGTTTTTTATTAGAATTCCTAAACCCCATATTCTATTTTAGAAATTGAACTAGACTTATAAAAAAATATGTACTGAAAATATGACTATATGAGGTGTAGGAATTATAATTTTATTACTAACTAGCAGACCCGCGAATTCTTCGATATTGCTAGATTTGAGTACAAACACACACACACACACACACACACACACACACTTACACACACATATATATATATATATATATATATATATATATATATATAGATTAAAAGAACTCATTTGAAAATTTTATAAAGATTAACAAATTAAACATTACGGGATTTCCCAAAATTTAACCGTCCCTTTCCCCCATTATCACTTCCCCCATTTCCCCATTCACGTTCCTTCCTCCGTTTATCATTCCCTTATTTCCTTTTTCCTTCCTTATTCTCGCTTTCCTTCTTTTCGTTTCTCCTTTCCCGTTTTAACTTTTTTAGATTTTTCAATTTCTTCTTTTTCCCCGCGCGTAAATCGGTCCAATAGTTTTTTGTCTCTAGCGTGCACATATATCGGAAACATTTAAATGGAATCGTAAAATATTTATTATAGCGTGTGTTGCTTTTACGTCCAATACATAGCGCTGTTTTTTTTTTAAAAAAAACATGGTTTTTCCTGTCACAGGTGTGACATCTTAGGTATATAAAAACACGCGTGTATTCGAAAGAAACGTTGTGTCAAAATTTCAAGTACTTTCGGAGATTTAAGATTTTGAACAAACGAACGTTCACATTTTTATTTATATAGACTGGATTTAAATTTTTTAAATTAATTTTAATCGAAATTTAGGAAAATACATATTTAAATAAAGGATTTTTTTTTATAAATTTAATCTAATTCGTATCAAATGAAAGATTTATAAACAAAATTTAAAATTTGGGTGATTCAAAATGAATTTCTCAAATATAAAAGCACGTAAAAATTTATTCAGATAGCTTACACATTCGGCTAGGATTTCATTTCATAGAAAAAACTTCAAATATGCCACCCAACATTCACTTTGGTTTGATTTGGCTTCTGTTTTTTAATGCGACAAATATTACACCTTAAGCCTATTATATTCCAGATTATAATCATCAAATCGGGATTTACCGCTACAGCTGCGGCATTAATTGGAAGTCTTATCTCAACAAGATCAGCAGGCAAAGTCGGTACATAAGTCCGATCTGTAATGTAACCCCACAAGAAAAAATCTACCAAATCTGGTAGATTAAATCTGGTGTCAAATCTGGGGAGCGAGGTGGCCATGAAATTCGACTTTCACGACCAATTCATAGACCTGGGAATCGAGTAACGAGAAAATCACGAACGTCTTTAGCGAGGTGGTGTCTCATCTTGCCGGTAGTAAAGGTGTCCATTTTGATCATCATCGTTTAACTTAGCAATTAAAAAATTTTGAAGCATGTCCAGGTAAACGATACCCTTTACGGTTGTCTCCTGGAAGAAGAACGGGTCGTTCTTTCTGGAAAAGAACAGCTTGTCTCAACGAAGGTTTCGTGTCATTTTATACCTACTAGGATATGTTCCCTACCGTATTCTACACGAAAGTTACGTTGAATTGCAATTGCTGACTGCAAATCTTGAATGGAAAAACCCACAGCGAGTACGTTCCGTACCTGTAAATGTATTTTTAATAACATTTGTGATATCGCTGGTGGCTGTATTCGGTACTAATGAATTACGTGAGTCAAAAGTTGATGTGTTTTTCTTTGAGATGAGACCTTTATTGAATCTGTAAGTTTTTTCCATATCGGTAAATTCTTATATAGTTTTAAACTTGTCCTTTCTGAATCACACACACACATATATATATAATATTTTAATATTATATAACATACAAAATTTTCCAAAAAGTTTCTGTATTGTAGGACAGGGGTCTGCAATTAAAAATATTTTTTTTTTTTAATTTCTTCATAGTTCTATATATTGTATGAAGTATAAACTATCAAAAACCGTTTAAAAAATATTTAAACCGAAGGGAGGTAGATATACGAAAATAACCAAAAAACATATATTTCAGTTTTCAAAGGTGAGAGTTAATTTAATTTAAAAAAATATATATATTCGTGGTTCAAAATTACTCAGAAATAATGGGGAAGTCATATATTTATATTTGTTTATGTATATTTTTAATTTTGTTCAGTTTTACTTTCCTAGCACCGTAAATACATAGCTATGTTGCAAGAAGGAAAATATGATAGTCAAATGTGGTATGGGGTTTACCAGAAAACAAAAAAATTAGAAGGGAATGTTTGTATGTATGTACGTGTAATGGCGTATTTGAAGCTTAATAATTTTTGACTTTATAAAAATGATGAAATTTTATTCAGAGATATTTATAGGAAAATTTAGTTGGTAAAGTTTTGGGGTAAATATCCTCAGCGGCTGATGTAAATAGTTTCTTTGGGTCAGTTTTCAGAAAACGTCTGTAAACACAAATCTTTCTTTATATTAAGTTCAGTATAAGCATACGTGCTTATTTTACCATTTCATAAATCTTGTTTCCAAATTCTCCCACTTCTCCAAAAATCGTAAAAAGCTATCTTTTTATTTATTGCATATCTTTAATCGAATTTATTCTTTTATTACTTCCTAACCATGGTAATAGTGCAATTATGTTATGGTCTTCATAGTATTCTCTTTAATATGATTAACTTGAGGGCGGATTGAGCATTTTCATTACATATTTGGATATGGTTCTTTAAAATTGCAAGACTATTTTCATTGTAGGTTTACTTATAAGCATTCCAGTCAATCCAAGTGTGTGTTTGTACATAATCCCTTCAAAATACGGTTAGAAAGATCAAAGAAATAAGATTTCTTTTTTTCACTTTCTTTCAGGTATTATCGGGTGATGTTCTACTCTGACTCGTAAACATTGAGTTCCTTGCTCAAAAAAATTGCAATACTCTTTGTTTCAAAACGGTTTACTTGGTGTATAACCGTTCAAAAATGTTTCTCTCTTTTCATAAAATGTTAAAAGGTAAACAAATGATTTTACAAAGTTTTTGTGAAATAAGAGTAACGATCTATTTCCTTTTCCTACCATAAAAAACCATTGCATTAGCTAGATTAAAATTCATAGAAAGTACAGAATTATTTTACGAAAAAAATAGTAAAATATTTTTATGATAGTGAATAAAATTGAGTGATTGTAAATTTAGAATTAAGGATATGTAATTCACTTAATTGGATTTTTCTTAAATAAAATATATTCTTTTACAATAAAGCGTAAAAATTTATTGATATTTTAATAGTACTATTATATTTTTAAAATACTGTTTACATATGATAAAACGTGTTAAAATGTTAACTTACACTGTAATCCTAGCTTTAATAATTTCCTCTTTCAATGTTATATTTAATATTTAAACCAGTACCATTTTAACTCATCTATATTTTATACTACAGCTATTAAAGGATCTGTTGCTCCTTTTAAAATATTGAGAAGATGGTTTTATTATTTTTATTTATTATTATTACTTTTTATTATAAGGAACTGTACGTTTCTTTTTAAGTATTTTGTATGCAAATCACGTACCAACGTCATTTGCGTCATCCCTTTAAAGATTTTGGTTGTACGATTTAGTTATTCTAACATATGAAATATTCTTTGTTAGGAATATATATTTCTGTATGCAAATTTTTTTTGTATGCGTGTTTGTCTGTCTTGTACTTAAGTTTATAAATATAGTTAACGTTTTTATCTCTCTTTTAAGGAAAGGTGATTCAAACGTTTAGTGTATATAATTTTTTTTTCTGTTCTTGATCAGAAATAAATTTTTTAAGTACTGAGAAGTTTAGTTTCCTCGAAGTATGAAAAAAATCGTTCGGAGTCTGCAAAGTGACGAGCCTGAATGAATATAAAATAATGATGGTAGGTAGTGTGGTCAATGTTGCGTGTTGTCTACTTACCCCTAGTCAGTGGTCACAGATCACTAACTGTTTACTTTTTGATATTTCGTATATCATTCTCGCTTCGGATTTTAATTCGATATAGTGCATTAATAATAATAATAATAATAATCACACATTAAAGAATATACATTAACTATCTAGAATTATTATAATCGGGATCATCTAAAATGTTTGCAGCCAAAAAAAAAAAAAAACATGTCCATGTATAATTGAAATAAAGTATTAATTAAAAGAACTGAAAAATAATAGGGATGTCATCAAACTTTTCAGTCTTGACTGGTCGTGACCTTGAGCCAATGGCACAACGCCTCTCACCATTCGTCAGTGCAGTGGTGAAAGTTCAACAGGCAGCACCTTTGCGTTTTGTAGTTAAGTATAAATACTGTAAAATAAGTATAAATCAATTATAACTTTTCAACGGACTTTCCGGCGTGATTATGGAAATGATTCCTCTCATGAAAACAGTATTGGACGGTGGTACGAGCAGTTTAAAGAATCTTGCAACGTGGAAATGAAAAAGTCCCATGGACGGCCCAAAACGAGTAATGAAACAGTTACATTAAAATTGTTTTAGAAGCTCTAAAAAATCCAATAAAACTATTCAAAATGTGTTGCACAAGGGTTTACCCCCTTTACGCTTACAAAATTCAGCTTAAACATTAAATTAAACTTACGGGTCGTCCGAAACGTGTTGAATTCTCAAGTAAACTGCTTAATAACATTGAGAATGACGAGACATTTTTAAAACGTGTTATGCTTACGGATGAAGCGACTTTTCAGTTCAGTGGTTGTGTTAACCGGCATAGTTGTAGGGAATGGGAGTCTCAACAACCAAATGAAATTATTGAGTATGTCAAAGATTCCCAAAAAATAAATTTATCTTGAGGTTTGATATCCGATCCAGTGATTGGTCCATTCTTTTTTCATGAGCATTCTATCACAGGGAATTTTTATTTAGACATGTGACAGTACACTTTTTTTTGGAGACATCATTTGATTTCTCATAGCAGTAATGGATTGTGAAACTAAGACACCAAATGATGTCTCTTAGCTATAATAGATAACTGGCTGAGACATCATTTGATGTCTCATGACAGTCAACCTGTTAAGTAAGGTTAGAGTCTATATAACTCTATGAAATTATCATCAGGATTTGTTTGGTTTAATATGAGTCGTGTTGGTTTCACATTAGTTCTTTGTCAAAGTACCACACAAAATCTCGCAAAGGACGGTTTTATAAGAAAATGATCCATCGGGCATAACATTTAAAAAGCCTAAGATAATACTTTATATTTTGAATGGATTCATCTCAGTAGGCTACTTTTTTATGTACTGATTTTTAGTAAGAATGTTAAGTATTAATGAAAATGTAGGGGTAGAATTTATTTTTTAATATTAGAAAAATAATGTGCTCTACAGTAAAATATGAGAAGTAATTGTATCAAAGAGAACAGTAGATAAAATTTATCCTTGGGGTATACTAGTAGTAATATACGGGTTTTAGTGTTTTACCAACCTTGAGGGAATAATATGTAATTATTAGGGAAAAAATTGATGTGTACATCCTTGTACACATCAACTTCCTTGTACTCGTAATAAATTACATATACACTTTTTTTTTTTTATTGAAGTTACATAAAATTTTATTTCATTAATTATTTCTAATATTTTTTCATACTTTTTTATTTTATTATTGTTCTATTGAATTATTATTTATTGTAAAATATTTTACAATCAAAGGTTAATAATTATTTATAAATCAATTTTTTTTTGTCTTCAGTAACTTGACTGGTTTGATGGAATTCTTCAAGATTTCCTATCTAGTGCTAGTCATTTCATTTCAGTATACCCTTACATCCTACATCCCTAACAATTTGTTTTTCATATTCCAAACGTTGCCTGCCTGCACAATTTTTCCCATCTACCTGTCCCTCCAATATTAAAGCGTCTATTCCAGGATGCCTTAGTATGTGGCCTATAAGTCTGTATCTTTTAACTATATTTTTCCAAATGCTTCTTTCTTCACAATTTCCCCCAACACTTCTTCATTTGTCACTTTATCTACTCATCTCATTTTTAACATTCTCCTTCTAATGTTTTCTTCTCAGGTAATCTGATCGTCCAAGTTTCACTTCCATATAAAGCTACGCTCTAAACATATACTTTCAAAAATCTTTTCCTGACGTTTAAATTAATTTTTTTTTGTAAACAAATTATATTTCTGACAGAAGGCTCGTTTCGTCTGTACTATAAGGTATTTTATATCGCTCCTGCTTCGTCCATCTTTAGTAATTCTACTTCCCAAATAACAAAATCCTTCTACCTCCATTATCTTTTCTCTTCGTATTTTTACATTCAGTGGTTTATCTTTGTTATTTCTATTACATTTCATTACTTTTGTTTTGTTCTTGTTTATTTTCATGCGGTAGTTCTTGCGAAGGACTTCATCCATACCTTTCATTTTTTCTTCTAAATTTTTTTTACTGTAAGCTAGAATTACGTCATCAGAAAATCGTAGCATCTTTTCACCTTGGACTAAATTGTACTTTAACTTCATTAATTGCTAGTTCTATGCAAAGATGAAAAATAACTGGGGTAGGGAAAATCCTTGTCGTACTCCCTTTTTTATTACGGCTTCTTCTTTAATAAATCAATTTAAATTAAAAAAAAAAAGTTAAAAAAATGAGATGAACTCGGATTCGAACCGATGTGTGTTCTTCCCCTTGTAAGAGCCAAATATTTCTTTAATACAAATTTTATTTGGTTATAATTCTCAACTAATAAAAATAAGTATCACTTATGATAAGTCGTTGAAAAGCTCTCAATGTGCGCTTATTACTGCAGTTAAGAAAAAGTCCAAAATCCAATTTTGTTTTTGATTTTTGGGCTTTTTTTACGATACTTTTAGTCTAGTCTATTCAAGTTCAGTCGAGTCAAGTCGAGTTCTAGTAAAATTTTATTTGGCTATAACTCTGGAACTGATGGAAATAAGTACCACTTATGATATATCATTGAAAAGCGTTACGGCATATTACTGCAGTTAAGAAAAAGTCCAAAACCCAATTTTTTGGACACTTTTCATCCATTCGATTGCAATCAAACGGGTAGGGGCGCAACTAGATGTTACAATAGTCATAAATCCAAAATTTCAACATCTAAGGCTAATAGTTTTTGAGTAATGCGAAATACATACAGATGTCTTGCCGAAAGTAGACAAAATGGATGTTTCCGTTGAAATTTGAAAACCGAATTTTTTTGCGATCACAATACTTCGCACAAGGAAGTAAAAATATTTTGGGAAATATGTAATTCCTGAAAAAGGTCTTCTTCCCATACTTTAACAAATTTTTGTTTAATTTCACTGTAGATGCATATATGGTTTATCTTGAAAAAGTAAAAAAAAAAAGTAATTAGAAAAAATGGTTGATTTCTTTTGAATTGATAAGGTGGTAAACGTTTTTATAGTAAATATGTAGAAAGCTAATCGATTGCTATAAGCCAGATCGTGTAATACTTTTCCAAGTTTGTAAATAAAAAAAAAATATATAAAAAAAGATCATATTTCAAAATAAAAGTGTTTTAAGTATACTCTATAGAGTAATAAAAAAAATGTACGAAATTTCGAACCATCGACCTTTACATTAACGCAGAGAAAAAGCTTTAGTTGCTTTTTTTTTTTAATATAGATATTTTATTTTAATTTTTAAATAAGTATTAATTTTTACTGTTTTTATAACATGGCTAATCACATTTTGTTATGATAAGATTAATTCAAAAGTATATTAATAAAATGTTAGTAATTTCTCTGAGACTTCAATTTGCAAGTCTTTTGAAAGGCAGACAGAGAGATACTGTACAAGTAAGAGAGAATGAATTTCCATGACCTGTTCAAATTATTCATAACAAAATCTTGTTTACATTATCTTTAATTTTTTTTTTTAGATATTCTCTTTCCAAAATTTTACATTTAAAAAATTAATTAAGCGATTTTTTTATTTTTTTTAAATAACAGCTAATAATAATAATGAATTGACTAATTTAGATTATAATCCAATTTAATTTACTGATTACATTAGTTATAAATTTAATAAAACTAATTTAATATTTGAAAAAGATTCTTGAGTTATAAATGTTTACAGTGTTTCAGAAATACTCAGAAAGAAAATCTTGTAGCCTGATTTTATTTTATATAAAGATTAACAAAAATGATTTTATAAACATTTTTAAGACGTTGATTTGCTTTATATTTCTACTTTAAAAAAATTCATACTTCAAAACCGACTAATACTATCTAATAAACTTAGGTAAGCATATTTAAATCGGGATTATTTATGAGATTTACATATGTATATTATACATATACGAGTATATCGAAGTTTCCTGACCTACTCATCAACGCACAGCTCAAACTGCTTAACCTTGGTAGGTGCATTTTTGAACTGAACTCGGAGGTTCCATGTTCGAATCCCGGTCAGGTATGGCATTTTTCACAAGCTACAAATCATTCGTCACACACGATACAAATCATTCATCTTTTCCTTTGAAGCAATTCTTAATTGTGTACCCTGAGGTTAAAAAAAAAAAAAAAAATGAATTTTGAAAGGTTTAATTATCAAAACAGAAATTTCACATTTTTCAACTGTGCTTTTTAATGTATTGTGTATTTTTAAATCCTCTAAACTAGATTATTTTTGTGTTTTTTCTCAAAGAGATTAGAAATTTGTTTAGTTATTCATTCTAGATGTTCATAAAATCTTAATCTATCTCATTTTATGAACAGTTTTTCAAAATCTTTATAAATTTTCTCTATTTTTACTTCCTTGTACGAAGTAAAGGAAGTATTGTGATCGCGAAAAATTTCGGTTTTCAGATTTCACCGGAAATATCCATTTTGACCATCACTAAATCCATTTTGATTTGTTTTGGCGTGATGTCTGTCCGTACGTATCTCGCAGAAGCAAAGTATTTAGGGGTTCTTTTGGATAAAAGCCTAAGATTTAGCAAACACGTAGAGATGATTTGTAACAAGGTCACTCCTTTGATTAAGGCATTGAGGACTCTTTTCCAGAACCATGGTACACCGAAAATGGTAATAAGGAGACTGATAACTGCGGCTACCACGTCAGCAATTTTATATGCGGCCCCGATATGGGGAGATACAATAAATATTCAGAGAAACAAAACAAAATTAAAAAGAGTACACAGACTTGCCTTACTGCGTGTAGAACAGTGTCATACGACGCGTTGTGTATATTAACGAAGGTTATACCCATTGATTTACAAATTAAAGGAAGAACACTTAGATATAGGGGTATGTCCAAAGATGAGGTTGAACGGCTAATTGATCAAGAGTGGCAGGATACATGGACACACTCTAGAGTTGGGGATTGGACCAGGCGACTAATCCTCAACATAAACACGTGGACAAGTAATAGACTAGGTAATGTAGATTTTTATACGACACAACTGTTGACGGGGCATGGCTCGTTCGGCCATTATCAGTTTAGAATTGGAAAAAGACCTACCCCACAATGTGTGTACTGCCCAGAGACTGATGATGCGGAACACACTGTGTTTGTATGGTCAAGATGGGCTCCAAATAGAAGAGAAATTTCGGACAACGGACTTACACCTGAAAACCTCTTAAATTGGATGGTCTATAGTGACGATAGCACCAAGGAAGAAGAGGACAGATGAAGGGGTTTGTGAAATTAGGGTAGGGAGGACAGTCCCTCCGTGGAGGGCCCGTACGCCGTGGCGTGTGGGTTCCTGAGAAGGGGGGGAACTCCTGGGGAGTGTGGGACAAATAAAAGACCGAGTCCCGGTTGGCGGTGCCGCCCTTGCGGGTGCCTCGGCGCTTAGTGGGGTCGGTGCCGCTGATTAGAGGCAAAGGCATAATGACCGAGACCCGGTTCCCTGCTGAGAGGATGGGAGGTGGCGTAGCCATACCCCGTCTCCAAGGCGGGGGATTAGAGGCAGGCGAATAAAATAAAATTAAAGATCCGAAACCGGGGGAGCTAACCTGCCGTGCCGGGTGTACAACCGGTGGGCGGGGGACGCTCCCTTAGAGCTAAAGGACACTCTCCCCCCGACTGAGTATACTTAAATGGATATCCGGTCGGGGAGAGTAGGGAAAACAAAAAAAAAAACACGTATCTCGTATCATAACTCAAAAACGATTAGCCGTAGAATGTTGAAATTTTGTATATTTGATTGTTGTAACATCTAGTTGTGCACTTCCCCTTTTGGTTGCAATAGAATGGATGAAAAGTGTCCAAAAAAGCCCAAAATCCCCAAAAATTGGATTTTGAACTTTTTCTTAACTGCAGTAATATGCCGTAAAGCTTTTCAACATTCTATCATAAGTGGTACTTATTTCCATTGGTATAGCCAAATAAAAATTTAATTAATGAAATATTTGGGTCTTACAAGGGAAAGGCACATCGGTTTAAATCCGACTTCATTTCCTTTTCTTTTTTTCTAAAAATATTGATTTATTCATAATTATTTACCTCTAAATGTAAAAAAACAATTTGAATAAATAATAATTCAATAATAACAATAAAAAAAGAATATGAAATGAATCAGAAGTTATTAATGAAATAAAATTTTATGTACTTTTAAAGATGTGTATATGTAATTTAATAGGCGTGCAAGAAAGTCATGTCTTGTCTACACCAGATCTTTTTTTAATAAAATACCAGTTAAAGAAATAAAATATGATAAGTACTGCAGTGAGCGTCTAACTGACACGGGAAGAAAAACTGTTCACTTGTAAGTACGCATGAGCCTATTGATTGCTATATGGATAGCTGTTGTTAAAAAATAGTTGGAAGACATTATAATCAAAAAGAATACCGATTGAGTTTAAAAAAACAACGATTTTTTGTTGTTCTCTGATCGTCTCATATGTTTGCATGCGTAGTATATGTTCCTATAATATTTTAAATATGCAACCAGATTGCTGGAAGGATTTAAATTCGAATATATGCTTGAAAAATGATAAAGATTTTTGATTTATATATTTAACCCAAAACGAGTGATATTTATTATTATTTACTTTTATAGGATTTTTTGCCTATTTAAGAAAAACTCCAAACAAGGTTTTATTAAAAGAAAAATAATATAAATATTGTAAAAGTAAAGTATTTTTTGGACATTGATCTTGACTAAAGATCAAGTAGATCCAACATAATAAATACTTACATTTATATAAATAAATTACGATAATAAAACTTGCATGTTTAAATTTTAACAATCATTATTATGTAAACACCCCTTAAATTATGTAGCCACATACATAAATGTATCGAAGGGGCTGTTTACTAAAGACCAATATTCATTAAGATGCGCAGTTTGCCGGAAATAACGGACTGTCCTTAAACGATCGAAGATGAAAACTTGTACGGTGGTAGACCAGAAGGCAATTAAATGAACCTAAAAGCTTTCATCCTGTCAGTTAATTGTGTTCAATCAGAGTACGTAAAGGATATTTCCGTTCATTTATATATCATTTAGTACTATGAGTTTCAAATTCTCAAGGGTAGTCCTTTTGTTGAAAACAGCAGCTTTGCCATCAGCTTTTTTTCAGTGCTGAAAGGACATATTAGAGTATTTTAATTTTGGATAAATGGCGATAGCTTATTCAGTAGTATTTGAAAACAATTGTAATTGGTTCACGAATAATTTCTTAAATTTGTATAACCTGTTTGTATATCAAATTTTTTTTTCTACAAAGTTTTTTATGAAAGTAGGAAGTTTCATAATACGCGAAATCATGGTGAATTGTACATTGTTTTCTAATAACTGTATAGTTTTCATATGTAGGGAAGAGACTAATGAAATAACTGTTTTCTTGTCCTCTCTGAGGCTTGTCTTATCTCGGAGCCAAAATGTACGACTCAAACAAAATACTTCAGTTTTAATAAAAAAGATTCCTTTTCTGTTAATAATTTTTTTTTTTATTTTTAGATTTGAAAATAAGTAAAATTACATTTTTTCTAGTTAAAAATTCTAATTTTAGTTTTTAAAAAAATAGAAAAAAAAATTACAAAAATATATTTGATTAGTTATAAAAAATTATTTTTTAAAAAAGTTTTTATTTTACTAATATTAATATTAACATTAATAAAAAAAGGAAACAAATTAGAAAATCCCTCTAAAAAGTATAAAATAAGAATTAAATCAAATTTAGAATTTTAAACAAAAAAATATAATATATTAACAAATAAATAAAAAAATGCACTGAAAAGTAAAAAATAAATTATATAAATATCTAATAAATAAACGTAATAATTATTACATTTTAAAATTAAAAGTAATGAAAATATCTAGTTAAATAATAGCGTGGCGCAGTTTTTACAATTTATTTAAAACAACACAACATTTATTTTTACAACAATTAATCTTCATTATCATTTTCAATAACGACGCGAGGAGGCGGAAAGGTCTGCTGGAACCTCTTCACTTGAGACTGACTAGCTACAAGTAACAATCTGGGAAAATCCACCCACTCACTTTCTTTGTACGTGCTCCCACGTAGTTGAAGTTCATCTTCGAATTCTGCTTGTAATCTAAGCCACATTGAACGCACTCTTTCCTCTAAAAGTTTCATTTTAATTAATTATGAATTTTTACTTAACGAATTCATAATTACGATTACAATTATAATAATGATAATAATTAACAATTTTTCAGATTACAGTCAAAATGTAATAACTTTGTGCAAGATACCTAAATTTTTATTTTTATTTTTAATCTTATTAACCCTTAAAGGTCATCTCGGTGCAAATTTGAACCATCAAAGAATTAAAACTGAGTTATTTTATTTCAGATAAATGAAGTATATACATATACTAAACGTAGCGTAACTAAGCGCGTGGGGGCGTGGGGATGGATCATATCAAATTCCGACACCGTATTGCTGTATTGTCATCGAAGTTACATACGTGTACCAAATTTCATTGATTTTCATACGATAGATCAAAAGATATAGCAGTTGCAAGATTTGATTATTCCTAAAGAGAGTTAAATAAAAGCTTTTAAAAATCATTGATATTTGGAGTGACAGTACGTATTTAACAACGATTATTAAATAAAGGTAGAAAAAATTTTATATATTAAATGAAAATTCCGAAAAATATGTTAAAAATATTTAGTCTTATCATAAAATATTAAATATAATTTTTTTTTTATCTGTACTCTTTAGCTTTAAATAGGAACAGACACTATCTAAAGTTCGTAATATTAATCAGAATCCTGTCTCGATATTCAAAAAGCTTTGCTAAATCATCTATATATTTATTCTTGACAGAAAAACATTTTATTCCTGACTATTAAAATTTTCGTTCAGGTATAGTCATTTTATAGTAAAAAGTGAATAAGATCAGAAATATTATCCGAAAGTTAATAGAATCGGCAGTTTCATCCATTTTTGTTGTTAAACATTATTGAGGTAACCAACGAAGTTTATTTTTTATCATCTTTATGATTAATAAAGTAAAATTAAATATATTATTAAAAAAATCCTATTTATTGGTATAATTTCTTCTAAGTTACTTTGGTTATTAGTTTTTTATTTTTTTACAAATAAAATTTTAATGTTCCTTATGGAAGCATATTAATTTTTACATTTATAAACAATTTACACTACATCACAAAGAAGATAAATTTGGAATTAAATGCGGATCTCTAAAAGTCTTTGAGTAAAGCTCAGAAAGCCGCTCATATATTGCATTAAAGCGCTTGTACTAGTAATTTTGCACTTCATCAACTCTCAAATTATGAGTTAGCCAACCATTGTTGGTGTCCTGTCAACTCTCTTTTTCTTCTCAAGAATTCAACTTTCTCCGGCTCGATGTTGGGAAGGGTTCGATTACCAAAGCCCAAAATTTCAATGTTTTTATTTTCACGGCATTATACAATACTGAGCTTTCCGTTAATATGCTGTTTGTAATTATTTGTAGAACGTATCTGATTGATACTGAACAGATCGTTTTATTCGTGCGGTAAATTACTCGATCTATAACGGTGTATCCTTTTTTTCTACCACATCCGTGGACTGGATCTGCAGTCAAGCATGACTCAGTCCAGGGGCGTGTCCTTGCGACTCTAACGGGTCTCCTCGCCTGCTGATAGTAGGTACGGCATGGCAGGACGGCCCGCCAGTTCTGGATCTTCTTATTTTAATTTACCTGTCACTAACTTCGGAGGGGGGTAACCGGGCCCGGCTATGCCGTTCCCGGGACCGCGCCAGGTCTCTATCTTTTCTCCAATTTTTTTTTGACCCGGGGGTCTGGAGTCTCCCCGTGCCTTCTCATTGCCGCCTACCCGTGCAAGGACACGCACATCCATTCACATGGAATGTAGCTTCGTCTGTAAAAATTATATCATCTAAAAATGGTTCGTTTTCACTTATTCTATCCAACATTTCAACAGCGATATTGTAACGTTTTATACCATCATCGGGTTTCAATTCCTGCAGTATATAGATTTTATAAGCGTGTAATTTCAGTTTTTTACGTAAAACTTTGTGAACTGTTGATTTTGGAATATCTAATTCGACGGGGGATGGACTTCCCATGACTTCTAATTGCCGATTGGATTGTCTAATTAGTTCAACCGTTTCGTCTGGTACACTTGGTCTGCCGGTTGATTTCTGTTTCTTAACTGATCCAGTTTCTTCGAATTGTTTGAACCAACGTGTTATGTTATTTTTATGTGGTGGATCTCTTCCGAATTCACGTCGAAACGCACGTTGAACTAAAATTACGGATTTCAATTCAGCCATCAATAAAACACACTTTGCTTTGGTGTCTTTATCCGAGAACATAGTAACTCACTAAACTCACCACAACAACAATACAAGAACTGACGTTGTGGTTACAACTGCTGATAAACAAACGTTTGGGTTGGAGGCTTTCAGGGATACCAATATAACATCTAGAAATTTCCCTGCAATCTTCCTATGAATTACTGAAACCGCACCATTCTTTTATGATAACCCTGTATTGATGCTTAATAGTTAGATGGAGGCTATTTTAAAATATGAAAATGATATATTTTTATACTTACAACAGAGTCAATTATTATTCGCAATACAGCTTTATATCCTACTTTAATCTTCTCTTATATAAAAGAGAATGTCCTGACTGATTCACTGACTCATAATCAGAGCACAACCAAAATTATTATAGGTAGAGACTTGAAATTTTCAGGATGCCTTCGTATCTTTAAGTTGGGGTTCACTAAGAAAGGATTTTGCGAAATTTTGATTTTAAGGGGTTCAAAACGATAAAAAACTAAATTTCGTGTTAACAGCGTTATCTGTTGGACGTAAAAGCAACATTCTCTATACTAAATATTTTACGATTCCATTGCAATTTTTCCGATATGTGTTTCCGTTATAAACTAAAAAAACTAATGGACCGATTTACGCGCGGGGAAAAAGGGAGAAAGGGAAAAATCGAAAAAAAGGGGAAAATTGAAAAAAGAAAAAGGGAAAACGGGAAAAATGGAAATGGGAAGGCAAAAGAGAAAAAATAAAAGAGGAAAGAGGAAGGTGAAAGAGAAACGGGAGAAAACGGGAAGAGAGAGCGAAGTAGATCACGGGCGATACTAGATGGGGATGCTAGATTTGGGATTGTAATACATTTTTTGTTTATCATTATTGGACTTAACTCATTAAATGGATTGGTCTAACAAATATTGTTCAATTTTCTTTACTTGCTTTTTTTGATTTCCTTTATTTAAGTTTTGGGCAACAATTCATTGATTATCATACGTATATTCCTTCACTATTTTTCATAAAAATCTTTTTTTACCCTTTTATCAGGACTTTAATGAAAATCTAAATATAATAGTGTTGATTAGATATTTTTTATTTATAAAAAATAAGTTTGCTATTAAAAAAGTATTGCGAGTGAAGTTACATCTATATTGTGGGCGAAGTCGCGACGGGTGCGCTAGTAAAAAATAAAATTTTAAATAAAATCATTTTACAATGTATTCTTTCTTGCTTCTTTTTGGTCCTCTGCCGGTTACGGATAGGTCATACGAGGATCACACCCGAATACCTAATGTCAGGTGGAGTCCCACTCCTATGCACACGGGCGCAACTGCCGCATGACAGTGCAGCACATTCTCGTGGACTGCATATGTTACGCGGCGATGCGTCGTAAGTTTAATCTACGTAGAAACATCCGTGATATCTTGAACAATAATAACGAAAATTTGGACCGGATATTTCTGTTTTTGCGTAGTACTAAGTTACTGGAAAAAATGTAATATTATCATATATATTTTAATGCTCGAAGAATTTTTGATAATTTTTAACCTTTACTTTCAATTTTGATTTTTTTGGTTCTGTCTTTAATTCTATTATCCGAGAAGGAAGCCTTTTGCACAACCTATCGGAATTAGGTAAGGTTTATATAGCTTTTTTTATTCTATTATTTTAACTTTTATATTTTAAAGACTTCGTCTGCGATATTAGTTTTGAGTTATATTTTACTTTCTTGAGTTTTGTTTTAATAAATTTTTATTATATGATTTATATTATTTTTACACCTTATAAGTTTTATTATTTTGGAGTTATTTTACTCTTTTATTAATAAAATTCCGTGCGATAATAACGCCCAGGCGTTTTTCCCTTACAAACAAAAAAAAAAAAAAACAAAAACAAAAATCGGTGGTTATTGAATGTTGCTTTTCTTTAATTCATACCCCAAGCAGAGTAACCGTGATTAATGTTACAGTTGGAACAATACCGATTTATCAACTCCAAATCTTTGAACAAATTTTAAGTGCGAAATAATTCATAACATCTTCGTTCAAAAACGATGGTATTACCAAGAGTAACACAAATGGAAATGCGTTGTGATTGGTTATTGGCTCATTTCCGCGCGCGCGTGTGTACATTAAAATTGATGTATTTAAAATATATATATATATATATATATACATTTAAATCTTTCACTAATTTATCTGGAAAAGAAAATTTTTAAATATAACCAAAAGAATAATAATAAAAAAAAGATTAAAGAGATTAATATATATAAAATCTTATCCTGTTTGTTGGTAGAAATTTCCATTGAAAAAAAAGGAAGAATTTTTTTCGATATGCAATCTATTTCTAAAGGTTCTTTGTCTATTTCAGGGACATATTGTGTAAAATTACAATTTCAAGTATGTTTTTACAGTGCAGGTTTCTTTGTTTGTTTTCAATTTAGAATAAAATAAGAAAACGCTGTAAAATATGAATCCTCTGTACGTTGGCGTAAGGACGTAAACATACACACAGAATCATAAAAATATACATTTTACTTTTAAAAATTTTCTTTTAATATCTACATGTATAAATGGAATAAAATTAATGATATTTTAAATTAATTACATAATAAATGATAAATTTTAACCATTAATTAAATTTAAATTTTTCTTTAAGTGTAACAGAAAAGAAAAATTGTTGTGACATAAATTCTATTTGTAAAATTAAAAAAATTATGGCAAAAAAGACAATTTTATGTTTATAAAAATAATATTAAAATATCAAACAATTTTTAAATTAAATTTTTTTAAACTTCCAAAAATATTTGGTCCTAAAAACAGCGAGAATAATTACCGTTTTTATTATGTATATGCTAAGTTTTTTTTTAAAAGTGGTTTTTATTGCTAACGCTTGAGATAGGGTTTTTGTTCACTTTTTAACTGATATAAAATAGACCATTTGTTTAATACTCGTAATTATATCAATACTTCTAAAAATAAAAAAATCTAAGTGGACACCACATGACTTCTTTGTACACTTATTAAATCACAGATCCCATTTTTTTTTTTTTTTTATATTAAAATTCCATAATATTTTATTTCATTAATAACTTATGATATTTTTTCATAATTTTTTTTATTGAATTATTATTTATCGTAAATTTTTTTTTACAATCTGTGGTTAATAATTCAATATAATTAAATTTAAAAAAAAAGAGATGAAGTTTGATTTGAACCGATGAATCTTCCCCTTCTAAGATTCAAATACTTCATTAATTAAAATTTATAACTTTGGTACTAATTAAAATAACTACGATTAATTATGATACATCGTGGAAAAACTTCCAATGAGAGCTTATAAATATGGTTAAAAAGTCCAAAATCCAGTTTTTTTTTGATTTAGGGCTTTATTGGACACTTTTGATCCAGTCGATTTCAATCAGAATTGGAGGTGTACAACTAGATGTTACATTAGTTCTAAATCTAAAATTTCAACATCCTATAGCTAATCCTTTTTGAGTTATACAAGATACGTACGTACGTAAAGATGTCACGTCGAAACTAGTTAAATTGGATTCAGGGATGATCAAAATGAATATTTCCGTTGAAATCTGAAAACTGAAATTTTTGGAGATCACAGTAGTTCCTTTACTTTTTACAAGGAAGTAAAGATTTAAAAAAATGTTATCACTAAGATAATGTATTGCTTAATTCTCTTTTATATGATTTTCTTAGAATTTATGGGGAAGATCATGAAAGAAAAGCTTTAGGAAGATCGTTTTGTGTTGTGGTTGTGACCTTGGGAGGTTTTTACGGCATGAGTTTTGGTTGTGTGGTCGAAGTGTTGGTCACGGTTGCTTGTTGCTCATCGCCTGTCCTCATCGTCCCCCTCCGTGTTCGGCCCCCCTCGGATTCCATCCGTCCGGGGTGTGTTGCATGTTATGCGGCACAGTGCCTTGGGCGATAACCCGGCGCGGGCATGTAATGCTCGTGGGGCGGGTGTTCGGTGCATTCTTCGCGTGAGTTGGTGTGTTAATTGTTTTTTGGGATTGTAATTTTGTTGAGTGAGTTTGTTCTGTCATGTGTGAGTGCCTGCGCTCCCTGATGTTTTGCCCAAAGGCAATTCCAGGGAGCGTTGTCGAGGGGGCTGGTTTAGTCGGAAAGAATCCAACAAGTCCGGCTATACGGGTTTCCTGATTTCTTATGCAAGATTTCACCTCCTCTTACGTAAATGCTTGTATTACACCGCTCCGGTGGAGGGAAGAGAAAAAATGAAATTATATATATATATAAACGTTTGAACTGACGTTGGTTTTGGGGGCGAAGATATCTCGAAATTTTCCAGAAGCCGAATCATGGTACCTATTACAATAGGTAGCTTTCTAGTGAAATGTACCTAAATAGAAGTGATAACATATGATAGAAGATGAACTCTCGTTAAATTTCAACAGCACCAAAATATTAGACAAAGAACAAAATAAATAAAAAAGTACACTCCAGAAATGAAATACATTAAGAAAAATGCAAACGCTGTCAAAAATAGAACGGGCATAGCCAGATTGAGCAACATATATGTTAATTTAATTTAAAAAATCATATTTATATTGTAAATTTAGTTTTAAGGAAAATGTTTAATTTTTTAATTTTTGAGAAAAATATGTGCATTGATGAGGTTTCAATACAGAGGAAATAGCAATCGGGTTATATAAAGAGATAATTATCTAAAGATAAGATGCGTCATGTATGATTAGGGGATTTATTACAACAAGGGTGGGGATAAAATATTGTTATCTAGGACGGGTAGACCAGTTAATTTCTTGGTATATAAAAGAATTTTGTATGTTGTGTGTATGAATTTGTATTTTCACCTGAGGAAGCTTAGAGAATTGTAAGTGAAACGTTGTATACTTAATTTATAAGTTTGTATTGGTCACTGTCTAACCCAAGAAATTAATAAAGGTAATATTTAAAGTAAAATATGTACTTTTATTATATTTAATTCTATCCAGATGAATAAACTTAAATAAATTACAAGTATATATATATATATATATATATATATATATATATATATATATTCGTATATGTAGCTGATTATTTATTTTTTCAAATGTTATTGAAGTATTATAAACATGTTAAACATGATTGAACATTTTATATTATACCACACATTGTTATTAATAATCAACATCAAAGAATATTTCTTATAAAAATATTGTTTTAAAGCATTAGTATATACAATTTCTATTTTCATAATTCGGTATTTATTTATAGCCCGTCGACAATAATCTTAATGAACCCGTAACTCTATAGTATTTTCAAAGTTACGGAATCATTAACATATTTTACATATTAAAAGTGTAAGCATTATTGCTTATAATTATAGATATAAATTAACCAAACTTATCCTCCGCTCGCTTCGTTCGCTAATCTTAACTAATTAACAGTAATGTTTTTTTTTATTTAAATAATAAATAATTGCATTAATTACTGAATTTATTTTTTAAATACTCAAAACATTACTGTATTAATTATCAAGGTTACCGACCGTTGGTTAGGTTTGGTTAAATTCAATTTATAAAATAAATAAATAAAATTGGTTATATCGGGTGATATTAACAATAATCCAAAAGTTTGCAATTTGTTGGTTGACGTGCTAATACATAAGTACCCATACTTCTATAAAAATAATTTACATTTTAATACGTAAGTTTCATTAATTTAAAATGATTGTTGTGGGACACACGATGGTCCACCCTAGTCCAGCCTCGAAGTATTTAGGCGTGTGGCTGGAGAAGAACCAATCTTTTACTATACATGTTGAGGAGGCGGCGAGAAAGGGCGAAAACGTGGTGAAGGCACTCAGCATCATGATGAGGACGGGTTGGTCTAGTGGTTAACGCGTCTTCCCAAATCAGCTGATTTGGAAAGTCGAGAGTTACAGCGTTCAAGTCCTAGTAAAGACAGTTATTTTTACACGGATTTGAATACTAGATCATGGATACCGGTGTTCTTTGGTGGTTAGGTTTCAATTAACCACACATCTCAGGAACGGTCGAACTGAGAATGTACAAGATTACACTTCATTTACACTCATACATATCATCCTCATTCATCCTCTGAAGAATTATCTAAACGGTAGTTACCGGAGGCTAAACAGTAAAAAAAAAGAATAGCATGATGAGGAATAAGGGCGATCCTCAGACGGGTAAGAGGAACCTGTTGGTCAGTGTGCACTCTTCGGTGATGTTATACGGAGTTCCTGTATGGATGGGAGCGTTGTCGAGGCCCAGGAACGTGAGGCGTTTGGTTATGCAACAGCGTAGGCTAAACATACGTATCATCGTAGGGTATCTCGTACGATCAGCGCCTATGCGGCATCGGTTATAACTGGAGTACCTCCTATAGACTTACAAGCGCAAGTGAGAGCTTCAATAGTAAATGGACGGGACAGAAAGGAAGCAATTGACGGTCTATACATGGCTTGGCCTGACAGATGGCGAGATTCGGACAAAAGAAGTGGACCAATGGGCTCATAAACGACATCAGGAACTGGGTGGAGCGAAAGCACGGTAGCCGGCTACGAATTTACCCAGTTCCTGTCTGGACATAGATGTTTTCGGGACTATCTGTACAGAATGGGCAGATGCCATATAAGTCGCTGTCACGATTGCGGTGGACTGGATACAGCAGAGCATGAGGTGTTTTTGTCCTAGATGGCGCAACTGAAGAGTAGTGCTCGATGATCAGGATGTGGAGGGGACCAACAATATAATCGAGGTGATGCTCAGCAATAGCAACAAATGGGAATGTACCTTGACTACGATCACTCAGTGATAGGATGGAAGGCCACTGAAGAGAGGCAACGACAGGCTGTACAGATGCGGAACTATAGAGACGTGGAGTTCGATGACGGGTGATCAAGGGTGGCCAGCTTCTGGTGGCGGGCGGTGGGGGCTCCTCGGAGTCGTCGCTTGTTGATCACCCCCTGGGGACGCCTTCCGGTCATCCGGATTCGGATAGTAGAGTACCTGGGTGATTATGCAGGGACTGTACATACCATATGGCTTAGATTCAGTCCCTGCATGATAGGGGGGGAGGTTTTTTAGCGGGTGAGAGCCCCGCACTGCCATCAGTGCGAGCCTGATGACAGCTGGCTGAGCTTTTTCCGTCCCCTACGGAAAGAGAAAAAAAAAAAGATTGTTAAAAATAATATAAAATTTTTTATTTAAAAAATAATTAAATCTAAATTTTTATAGGTACATACGAGACCCACTTGGTTGGTCTAGTGGTGAACGCATCTTTTCAAATCAACTGATTTGGAAGTCGAGAGTTCCAAAAAAAAAAACAAAAAAAAACTTGAATACTAGATCGTGGATACTGGTATTCTTTGGTAGTTGGGTTTCAAATTAACCACACATCTTAGGAATGGTAGAAATGAGACTGTACAAAACTACACTTCATTTACACTCATACATATCATCCTCTGATGTAATACCTGAACGGTAATTCTGGGAGGCTAAACGGGAAAAAAAAGTATAACATGCGTAACCTACCGGATTGGTCTAGTGGTGAACGCGTCTTCCCAAATCAGCTGATTTGGAAGTCGAAAGTTCCAGCGTTCAAGTCCTAGTAAAGTCAATTATTTTTACATGGATTTGAATACTAGATCGTGGATACCGGTGTTCTTTGGTGGTTGCATCTCAATTAACCACATATCTCAGGAATGGTCGAATTGATACTGTGCAAGACTACGCTCGTACATAACATCCTCATTCATCTTCTGAAGTATTACCTGAAAGGTAATTACCCGAGGCTAAACAGGAAAAGGAAAAAAAAGAAGATATATACGCGGGAAAGTAAATTAAAGGTATTTCAGTAAAATTAAAATATAATGAGATCATATGTAAAATGTAATTAACTGATACAGAATACGTAACAGAATATCAAATAAGTAAAAATTTGCTGATAAAAAAATTTTAAATTTATTATTCTACAGCTGTTTTACAAAGAAATATCATTTTAAAAACTAATTTGTTAACGCTGTTCGTAGACGTTTTAGTTTAAATTACGGCCGTTATCTTCTTAATAAAGACTCTATTAAAACTTGGTGTCAGCATTTAAATATACCGTATTACGAAATAAGGGTTGACAGTCCTCCCGTCTGCGAGGAAGTTGTGGATGATGTAAAATAAATTTTTCAGTGAAGCCCGAATAAACTGCCAATATAGACCTGGGAATACCGCAATCGACAATTGTGTAGATTCTGCACAAGGGCCTAAAACTTCATGCATACAATATTTAGTTGGTGTATGGAATTCAATATGACGATAAACCAAGCCGTTACAAATTTTCTGTGGACATTTTTGATAAAGTAAACGAAGATAATACGTTTTTAGAAATAACTAATTACCTCTAACGTAGGTATATTTCATACTTCAAATCCATAAACCGTCATTACTCTTAGATTTAGGATAGTGAGAACAATCATGCTGTTTGATAAACACAACATGTTAGCTCGAAAATTAACGTTTGGTTTGCGTTGACTGCTTATGAAGTAATTGGATCATTCTTCTTCGCCAAGCCAATGATTAATAGCGCTAATTATCTAAATATGTTACAGGAATATACAGTACCATAAATTGAACTTCGGCAACTCGACGTTATTTGCAAAAAGAGTGCGCAGCAAGGACCAAAAAAGTGTGGTTAGGGACTACCTAGCAGTGGCGGCTAGCGCATAGGCACTGTGGAACTGCAGCACCCCCTATCTTCACTTGATATTATCGATAGAATTTAATATAATGAGTCCCTTTTTCTTTAATTCTTTCTTTGTACAATATATAATCCTTAAGCTTAATATCAGTAGCCATCCCCCAGTTTATGAAAAAGATACAGAAATCTTTGTATGGAACTGTGCGCGCTTCACAGTTCCAGCGGCATGGAACTTTGGCTGTTGTGCACATGCGCACAAAGGAAGCATCACTGGCGGCTGCGAGGAACAAAGAGCACTGTCACTCCCGCAGTGCCGATCCTGCCGTGTTGGTGGAAGGCAGTTTTTTTACTCCGCGTGTGTATGGGACGTTCCTTGTTCGTTTTCTTTTCTAGTTCAGTCGGTGGAAGGAATATGAAAGTAGTGTAATTGTTTTTTCATTAGTGATCAGAAGATGGTGGAAAGCAAGGGCTCTATGATTGCCAGATCTGTCCAAAAACACGCTGGAACGGCGAAAGAGAAGGTATTTAGTAAAAACTAATTATGTATTTGTTTCTACATACATAGAAATTTAAAGTAAGAACCGTTGGACTATAGTGTTTTTAAGCGGGTATTTTTTTAAGTTATTATCGAATTATACTAAAAAAAATATTATCTGTATTGACATTTTATTTTTTATTCAGTTTAACAAAATATTCTTGAATGTGATAAAATGTAGAATTACATTATTATCTAGTTTTCAGCTATTCTATTTAATTATTTTTATTTTTCGGTTCTTATATTTTACAGAAAATTTAACCATGGCCTTTAAAGGCCCAGAAAAAAATGTTCACCCTCACTAATTTTAGCTATAAGCCGCCACTCCTACTTACATGAAAAATTTCCTTTATTGTTGGATTGCCTTTGTTGAACCAATTTCCTAGCCACCTCGATTCCCTGACGTTACGCCATTCGATTTCTTTCTTTGGGGATTTGTCAAAGACAGGGTGTACGCAAGAAAGGGTAACAACATCAATGAACTATAAAGAAGAATCGAAGGTGTAATTAATGAAATAATATTCTTTGTAATGTGTGGTGTGAAATTGAATATAGTCTAGACATTTTAAACGTCACAAAAGGTACTCATTTGGAACTTGTTTGAAATTAATATGTGTTGTAATAATAATAATAAGTGTTCTGCCCAAAGGCAGGTTTTCACATGGTCGCCCTCGATTCTGTGACATCCGTTTCATTTTATAGTAACTTTCTTCCTTTTTCATATTGTCTACCAACTTCATTCGTTTCCGACCTTTTGCTTTCCTTCCCGTTACAAATCCCTCCAACGCCGTCACCAATAGGCAGTCACGTCTCAGCCAGTGTCCCAACCAACTGCATTTTCTACTTTTTATTATTTCGATATTCGTATTCTCTTTTCCTACGCTACGAAGCACCTCCTCATTCCGAACTCTTCGTCCAGCTGATCTTTTCCATTCTCCTCCAAACCCACATTTCAAAGTCCTCCAATCTTTCCTCCTCTCCTTTCGTAATAGTGCATGTCTCTGTCCCATAAAGAGCCACACTCCACAGAAAACATTTTGGAAGTTTTTTTCTTAATCCTAGATCTAGTTTGCTACACAGCACTCTCCTCATTTTGCTGAATGCTTCTTTTTCTCTAGCAATTCGTACTTCCTGATAACACTTCATATCTTAATGATGCACTGGGGTGCATCATTAAGGTTGAAGGAACCTAGTAAAGGTAGTTACTTTTATACGGATTTGAATGCTAGATCGTGGATATCGGTGTTCATTGGTGGTTGGGTTTCAATTAACAACACATCTCAGGAATTGTAAACTGAGACTGTACAAGACTACACTTCATTTACACTCATACCTATCTTCTTCTGAAGTATTATCTGAAAGGTAATTCTCGTAGGCTAAACAGGAAAAGAAAGGAAAGGAATTGAAGGATGCCACTTGCTCAACTTTATTTCCCTCAATCCTAATTGAGGCCCTTTCGGTTGATTTGCTAATTATTATACGTTTTGTCTTCTTTATATTTATCTTCATTCCATACTCCTCACAGGTTTGATTTCGTTCATCATGTAATCACCCTCTGCCAACAATGCCATGTCATCAGCAAACTTAACACACTCTATCCTTCTTCCTCCAATATTTACACCCTTATTACCTTTTCAATTATCGCTTCCAGGTAACAGTTGTACAGTGCGGTGACATGCAATATCCCTGCCGCACCGCTCTCACAATTTTGCTTTCTTCCGATAACTCATTCTCAATTTTTATTTTTACGTTCTGTGACAAGCACAGATTTCTTATTATCCTTTCCTTCCAAGCGACTAAGTCGCTTGAAAGGAGTGGAATAAAGGAAAAAGTGTTGCAAACAAAATTATTTGAAATGGCTTGTTCAACAGTGATATCCAGCTACATTTTAGTCAGTAAAATAATTCAATATTAAGTAAAACGAAAAATCTGCTATGCAGTCTTTTCATAAATTTTCCATGTAGTAATACTGGCACCAAGAACATAAAAAATAAAATTTTAACATTTGGATTAAAAGAACTTTCAAAATTTTTTTTTTTAGTTACGTAAGTTTAGAGGTTTATTATTAAACAAAAATTTTGTACGATTAAACAGTTTTATATATATATATTTATTTATTAACTTATTTTACTTTTAAGGCCGCAAAGAACCACTTTAGTCAGAATAATTCGTCTTTTTGTCGATCTTTTGGCCTTTAAGTTCTTAGCTTTTACTTTCTCACAATATTTAGTCATTCTTAATGATCTTGCTTTACGATCCTCTTCTGAATAAACCCTTTTTGTATAATTAAAAATTCTTACTTTAAAGTTGGTATTCGGATCTTTAATAACAAATTTTAATTTGTCGGATTTATTAAGTAAATCTTCGCAAGTCAAATTTAATTCTTGCATGTCTTCTTTATATTCTTTGATCCATAATGGCGGATTTTTTAACGTACAACCAAAACTATTGTAGGTAGATACTTGAAATTTTCCGGGTACCTTCGTATCTTTAAGTAGCGGTGCACTAAGAAAGGATTTTGCGAAATTTTGATTTTAAGGTGTTGAAATCGATAAAAAACTAAATTTCGTGTTAACAGCGCTATCTGTTGGACGTAAAAGCAACATACGCTATACTAAATATTTTACGATTCCATTGCAATGTTTTTGATATGTGTGTCCGGTATAGACTATAAAACTTCCGGACCGATTTAAGCGCGGGGAAAAGGGAGAAAGGGAAAAATCGGAAAGGGAAGTAGGGAAAATCTAAAAGGGAAAGTGAAAATGGAAAAAGAAAAAAAAGGGAAAACGGGAAAACGGGAAAAGGAAATGGAAAGGAAAAAGAGAATAAAGAAAAGAGGAATGGGAAAGGGTAAAGGGAAGTCAGGGAAAGAGAAACGGGAGAAACCGGGAAGGGAGAGCGAAGCGAGTCATGACCCTCTGATCGTGACGGGAAGCGCAAATAACCATAGAGCACGGGCAAAGCCGTGATGGGGATGCTAGATTTGGGATTGTAATAAATTTTTTGTTTATCTTTATTGGACTTTTATATTGAACTATTTTAATTCATTCATAAAATGGATTGGTCTAACAAATATTGTTCAATTTTGTTATCTTCCTTTTTTTGTTCTCCTTTATTTAAGTTTTGGGCAACAATTCATTGTTCAACGTATATTCCTTCAGTATTTTTCATAAAAATGTTTATTTTCCATTTTATCAGGATTTAATGAAAATCTAAATATAATATTGTTGATGAAATATTTTTTATTTATAAAATAATAAGTTTGCTATTAAAAAAACATTGCGAGTAAAGCTACACATCTATATTGTGGGCTAAGTCGCGACTAGGTACGGTAGTGTGTGTGTTAACCACCGGGTTGGTCTAGTGGTGAAAATCAGCTGATTTGGAAAGTCGAGATTTCCAGCGTTCAAGTCCTAGTAAAACCAGTTATTTTTACACGGACTTGAATACTAAATCGTGGATACCGGTGTTGTTTGGTGGTTGAGTTTCAATTAACCACACATCTCAGGAATGGTCGAAATGAGAATGTACAAGACTACACTTCATTTACACTCATACATATCATCCTCATTCATCCTCTGAAGTATTATCTGAACGGTAGTTACCGGAGGCTAAACAGGAAAAAGAGAAGAGGTACGGTAGTGTAATGATATATAAAATGTTAAAATTTGTACTCTATATAGCTCTTACTTTATTTTAAAATAATTCAATATTTCTCTAGTAGAGAGCAGCACATCAATAAAATAAACGCTTGCGCAGTAATAACGGGCAAGCCCCTAGCAGTTCAGATGGTTAGACAACCGGGAACGCGCGTGTTACCCTAATTCGCTTGTGTTAATAACCGTTTATATTTATACATACATATATATCTATATTAACAATTATATTTAATAAAACTTAGGAATTACATAAATAACTTTTTTCTTTCTTTCTTTTTTTTTTAATTATTTTTTTAACAACTACGTTTAATTATTTATTACTTATATTGTACATATTTATATACAGTGTTTGTGATTATGTATGTGTGAATTTTAAGTGTTATACAATTATGTAAAAATATATTAATTTTATTTATATTTTATTTTTTTTTAAATGAACCAAATAGTTAAAAATATTTATTTTTTTAAAATTATATAATCTTACAAAAATTTTATTTTATTATATATTTAACTTATATAATTTTAGTGAAGAGAAAAAAATTGTTATTTATAAATATATGTATATATATCAAAAGATGTAACTTCATTAATTTTATTACATTTTTATTATTATTATTAGTACAATTATTAATAATAATATAAAGTTGAGTGTTGGATAACTTCGTTTTTTTTTTGTGTGTACAGTGTATAATTTTGTTCTACGCACAGTATACTATATTTTTACAGTGGAAAAGTTTGAAGAAATGTTTTATAAGGTAATTTTTTTTTTTAATTTATAAATAATCTTATTAGTAATTAAATATTATTTATAATAATTTGTTAATATTAATTTATGTTTAATTGTTATTTCTTTATTCAATAGTATTTTAAAAATACGTTTTTAATTCTTTTTCTATCAATCAATCGTAAACGAGTTGTGAAGAAATTTACGTAAGATTTTTTTTATATGATGTCTAGTCCACAAATCTTTTTTTAAAATAATGTTGTAGCATGAGAATTATTATTTTTTTTATTTCATCAAATATTTAACTATTACGATGCTATTTCTTTTAGTTTCATGCTAATATTTTAATTTTAAGCATTATTATATCTAACTTCCCATATTATCTATATATTAATCTTTGATTAATTTAAAATATATTCGTTTTTAGACCAATAAAAAAAAAATCTGCCACATTTTCTATCTTTTCCTGAGTTCGTCGTAGGAATTTTTTAATTTTTTCTCGTATTAGCAAGTAACCTCAGAGATTACATTTTAATTGTTTTCTTATTTTACTAATTGCTATATTTCGTAACTATAAAATGCTATAATTTCATAAAAATACTTAAAAAATAACATTTTTCTCTTTGATATATAGTTGATTTTAGTAAAGCACATTATTTTGACATTAATTTTTTTTTCTCTATGTTACATTTACGTTTATTAATTCAACTTTAGTAATTTTATTTAAATATCGAAATTTTATCAATTCTAATATATTTTTGTTCCTTTATATTAATGTATATTCTTATAATTTTTTCGATTTTTAAATAGCATTTCAATTTTATTTATTTATTATTTTACATTTAAATAATTAAATTTCTTCTTGTTATATAATAATAAATAATACATACATTATGCTGAGATAGAATTACTTCTTCACGAATAAAAAACAAAACTGCGCCAGTATTTACCTTGATAAATCATGAGAAAGCGTCGTAAAACCTTCATTTAGAGAAAAAACACAAAAAATATACAATTATGAAATAAAACAAAAAAGTAAATATGATTAAAATCCATATTAATTATTAAAAAATATTTAAACGTTGAATAATATTAAGGTTTTACATATAAAAAAAATTAAAATTTAAAAGGAGTTAACGTAGATTATTTGAATACGTAATTTTATGTACACGTTAAATGAAAATACAACAAATTAAGGGATTTAAAAATTTTGTAATTGGTATTAATTTAAAATTCGTTAAAAGGACTTAGTATAACGTATTTCTTTTTGACATTTAAAAAGAAGAAAAGAACGACAAAGCAAAAATATAAATAAATATATATTTTGCGATTACAGTAAATCATCTATTTAAAAGGTTGCATATGAAACGTAATCTCGTTTACAAATATACTCCCATATATTCCAGTTATATCAATTTTAATATTTTTTTTTTTATTTAGGAAAAATAAAAAAAATTAACTAAATTTATGTAAAAGCGATTATTATGTCCTTCATTTTTAAAGTGACATGAAATGTTTTTTACATCCAATTTTAAAGGTTATATAATATTAGTTTGTATATAAATTTTTTTCAGTTTAAACTGTTTTAAACAGTAGTGTTTAAAAAAATATAAAAAATAAATTGTTAAAAATAAATAAAGTTTTTTGTTTTGGGCCAATCCTTTGAATTAAGTTATTTTTCATAGAACTTAATTAAGTTAAACCCTAATTTTAAGTATATAAGTGAAATAATTTTGATACTTATTTATTTATTATATTTATAAGAGTTAATTTGCAACTATTTATTATTAAATCAGTGTTATTTTAATAAATGAATATTAAACATTATTTTACTTAAATAAAGAAAATGTTTAGTATTTTTTTTAAGCTTATTTATCAACTTTTATGTTGGGTTTGGCTCCCTCGTTATAGATATTTTTCTTTGCTTGTTACGGTTTAGGAATATTTAATTAATTTAACTAATTTAAACTTTAAATTTAAGTATATGTATTTTTTTTATTTACTTAACTTTTTTTAATGTTACACTTGTTAATATAATATTTACTAATAAAATATAAAAAAAACCGTATTTTACGACAATATGTGATTTATCTTTGTCTCGTGTTTCGTGTATTTTTATTTATTACATACATATTTCTTGATAATATATTTTGAATTGGTTATTTATTGATTTATTCAAAACAGGCTAAAGCCAAAATTTTTTATTGTCATTATCTGTTATGAATTATATAAAATTTTCTAGTTTTGTATTAAAAGTATAATAAAAATAGCAAACTGATAAAACCTCGCCGTTAGAATTCTCTGCCGACCGTTTATTTTAACATGTTATTTCCAATGTTCTTTTAAGTTGTCAACCAATGAACATATTGTAAATTGCATTCTCTCTATATGGAATCATTGTACTTTTTATTCTCCTTTCACAACGTTTCACAAATCGAAGAAAACTTATTTTGGATGCTTACAGTTTCTATATTAATCTTCTTGTTCAGGAACTCAGGATTTTTTCTCTTATATATATGTATATAAATATTAGTAATTCTATTTTTTTTTAAATCAGTCACTTTTTTTATAAAACAGTCATCAATAGCTTTGGACATTATTTCGCTGAAAACTGGTAACTTTGAAAAATGCCGTGCTTGACCAGGATTCGAACTCGAGACCTCCGCATGAAATTCCGAGACTCTGATTACATAGCTACGAAGATTGTTTTTTTTTTTTTTTATTCTTTATATTGTTTCATGATTTATTAGGATTTCAAATGATTTTTTTCATTCAAACATCTAAGTTTTTAAAAATAACTCCTTAATATGCATTTGATTTTACTTCAACGACGCTAACGTTTTAGGGTATAATAATTCATCTAGAGCTAGACGAAAAAAAATAAATATCTTTCTGTGTGCGTGCGTATGTGTGTCGCACTACTTTTGGCCTTCTCAGGTTTGAACCAATCGATTTTCGTCAAATTTATCGTAAATACTCGTATTTGTAGCCCTAATAAGAAAGGGAGTCCGACAAGGATGTTCCCTATCGCCGTTACTTTTTAATCTTTACATGGAACTAGCAGTTAATGATGTTAAAGAACAATTTAGATTCGGAGTAACAGTACAAGGTGAAAAGATAATGATGCTACGATTTGCTGATGATATAGTAATTCTAGCCGAGAGTAAAAAGGATTTAGAAGAAACAATGAACGGCATAGATGAAGTCCTACGCAAAAACTATCGCATGAAAATAAACAAGAACAAAACAAAAGTAATGAAATGTAGTAGAAATAACAAAGATGGACCACTGAATGTGAAAATAGGAGGAGAAAAGATTATGGAGGTAGAAGAATTTTGTTATTTGGGAAGTAAAATTACTAAAGATGGACGAAGCAGGACCGATATAAAATGCCGAATAGCACAAGCTAAACGAGCCTTCAGTAAGAAATATAATTTCTTTACATCAAAAATGAATTTAAATGTCAGGAAAAGATTTTTGAAAGTGTATGTTTGGAGTGTCGCTTTATATGGAAGTGAAACTTGGACAATCGGAGTATCCGAGAAGAAAAGATTAGAAGCTTTTGAAATGTGGTGCTATAGGAGAATGTTAAAAATCAGATGGGTGGATAAAGTGACAAATGAAGAGGTATTGCGGCAAATAGATGAAGAAAGTAGCATTTGGAAAAATATAGTTAAAAGAAGAAACAGACTTATAGGCCACTTACTAAGGCATCCTGGAATAGTCGCTTTAATATTGGAAGGACAGGTAGAAGGGAAAAATTGTGTAGGCAGGCCACGTTTGGAGTATGTAAAACAAATTGTTGGGGATGTAGGATGTAGAGGGTATACTGAAATGAAACGACTAGCACTAGATAGGGAATCTTGGAGAGCTGCATCAAACCAGTCAAATGACTGAAGACAAAAAAAAAACTCGTATTTGTATATATGGGGATTGATCATATTAATTTTTTATTTAATTTTTTAAGGAGATATCACGAATAACCAAATTCAATCTATTTCCGAGGCCTTTTAGAGAAAATTTTATTAAAACAAATTTGTTGCACAAATGCATATATACATACATACAATGCCTACGTAAATCAATTAAAACATTTTTTTGTTTAAAAATCAACCCCAACCTTTTAAAATTGAAATATATAATTTTTTTCTTTTTTCTACTTCCCTTCGCAATTATACATTTTTCAAATCAGTTTTCAAATTATAGATTCTAGATTTAAATGCAGAAAAATAATATTTGAAAATCTTACGCGAGCTATTTTATAGCTTGACCGGTGTAACCGGTAAAATTATGCAATTTTTAACCCCTATATATATTTTTATATATAGGGGAAAGCACATCGGTTCGAATCCGACTTCATTTTTTTTTAAATCTTTTTTTTTAATTTAAATATATTTATTTATTAATAAATTATTAATCTCTGATGGTAATGAAAAGTTTTACAATTCATAATTCAATAACAATAAAATAAAAATATAAAAAAAATCGGTAGATATTAGTGAAATAAAATGTTATATACTTCTAAACATGTGTATATATAATTTAATAGGTGTAAAAGGAAGTTATGTGGTATCCACATAAGATTTTTTATAAGTAATAAATACATTTTTATGGTAGTGTTCAGTTTTCATTTTTATTAAAAATGTGTAATTTCTCACCTCTGAAAATATTTCAGTAAGTTGTTTTATTGTAAGTTGTTTTTTCAGACTTTTTGTTTCTTTTTTAAAATTTTAATTAAAAAAAAAAATCTTATACACACAATATATACTGTTTTATTATTTTTGTTTTATATCATTTTATATTTTATTTGATGCCGCATTTCTTTATTCACATTGTTTATCATATTTTATTTCATTACTTTTAATTTTTATTTATTTTGAAATTTATATTTTACTAAAACGTGCATTCAGTTTCACTTGGGTGATATTTATTTACGTCGCTCATTCACAAAAGCAGTAAATTTTGTTCGCAAAAAGTTACAAGCTAATAAAAAATAATATAAAATAAAAATAATATAAGTATAATATAAAATAAAATATATATAGCATATTGTTAAGTTACGCGCTAAAATATAAGCAAAGCATAATTTTGTTAACTTCTATATCCTTAAAATGGGATCATTTGACCCTTCCATAAATATTTCATATGAAAAGATCGATTTTATATTTAATTGTAATTTTACGAGTAACCTGGCATGAACATTTTATTTAAGGTGTAATTTATCTGGAATTTTTAAGCAATGAATTTCATTGAGTGCTAGAAAATTTATCATTGGCAAAACAATTTTTATCATTGGCAAAGCAATTTGAAGTCTTATCATTAGCTTGATGGACATTTCAACCCGCCAGGGAGAAGACACCTACGGGGTAACGTCTTTTGGGTAACGTCAATTGACGTTACCGGTTGCCACTCCACCCCCTCCTTTACAAGCCCTGAGGGGTTTTACCGGAGGTCGTCTTTAGACTCTCCAACTGATTATATCTCACAGTCATCAGCCAGGCCTCGGTCGGGATGCCACCGAATTTAATGCCTCGGCAGACATTTGCATCAGTAAAATACATATCAAATTTCGCCTTCACGTAGGCCTTAAACGGACATCTTCACATCCAACCTAAGATGATTCACTCAAATTAACTGACCGAAACCGCGGAAGCGCGCACCCCGCGCCTAGTACAGATTTGACAACACCGTTTGTGACTGTAAATACCTCAGAAAACGAACGAATTTAAAGTTAAATCACTGCTACACTCATACCAATCAAAATTATGTCTTACGCAACATAAAAATTCAGACCTACACCCAAATAAGTCGACCAATTTAGGTCACCTAAGATTGATGGATTCCAACACATTTCACGAAAGAAGTAAAACGATTCTTAGATGAAAAATCTTTTGATAATTGAATTGATCGTAAAGACCGGTAAATATGCCATCTAGATCACCGGACTTTTCTCCCTTAGATTATTGTTTGTAAAGATGGATGAAATGCAAAATATACAAGAAAAAGTAAACATACCTGATGAACTGAGCAATGCTGATTGCAATGCTGTTGCCATCATCAAGGAACGCGAAGATATCTTTGGGATGGCAAAAGAAAATGTTAGGAAATGAGTTGAAAATCGTATTGATGTCATCGATGGAATTTTCGAACGTTTATTGTAAATTAATTCATTATAAACTACAATGACTATTTTTTTATTTGTGAATTAAAAATATTTTAATCTTTCAAAAGTCTAAATTTATTGTACTAAAAATCGGTAATAATTTTAGCTAAAAATTATTATTATTTATTTATAATTTATAATTTTAGCTAATAATTTTTTTAAATTCACAACAATTTTCTATTAAGTTTTGTTCTGGTCTTAGTAATAAATGTTAATTCTTCTTTCGGTTTTCATAGACTTATTAGATAAATTTTCTCAGAATTAAATTATCTGTTTTGTATTAACTCTCCATCGGTCGCTTAAAATTTGAATCGCCGACTCTCGCTCAGCGGGGGTTTCGTCCGGGTTACGCAATAATGTACAAAATGTAAAGAAAATGTTTATTTTTATAATCAAACTTTTATAAAAATCCAGATATATATTTAACACAAACAGTATAATAGAAAAAAAGATTTTATATATTATAAAATGTATATATTATTTAGTTATTGTGAAAAATTACGTTTACAATTATTATATGAAAAAAACATATTTTATACAAAAGTATGTAAAAACTACGCACGAAAATAATATAAGAAATCTTATTTATTACAAATACAAGTGTAAAATATATGTTTTAAAACAATTATTCAAAAATAATAATTATCAGAAAATACAAAATTTGTAATTGTAAATTTTGCTAAAAGTTGAAATATACTTGATATGAAAAAAAACGTAAAGGCGTACATTTAAAAACATTGCTTACACATGGAAATATCATTGTGGAAAAACTACAGATAAAATATATTGTAAAAGGAAAATACTTAAAAACATGTATAAAGCCAGCCATCAATTAATTGTTTGATTGTCATTCGTGGCTAGGTTGGCCTAAATACAATTGCAAAATGTTCCTCTCTTTCTACATTAGCTAAAAGTCTGGCGAGTCTTTCTTCCTCTTTTTCCATTTTCAAAAACAAAAACTAAGAAAAATTCACTGCATAACCTGAAAATATAAGTGACCTAAAAAAAAAAATGTTGCACAACGAGGTTTCGTCCAGGTTTGCAAAATACAAACAGACGCTCGTGGAGGTTTCATCCAGCCTTCTACTACTTCACTTGTGACACTGACCTTGAACGTTGATTGGTGGTGGAGAGGCCTGTCAGCTGTTCCTGAAGAGAGAGTCGACAATGTTACTAATGGACAGTGCTGCCAACCCCAAACAACACATTTACCCAAACAAAACCAATTTTACCTGGAGGAAAGCTCCGCTTAACGACCGATGGAGGGTTTAAATAAATATACTCATTTATGAGCTATTCAACAAAGTAGTGTACTTCAAACATAAAAATACCTGTTTTTCGTCTCCAGATTTTTCTATTTTACGTTGGATATCATGAAATGTAAGTGAGTTAAGTTGTATGACCTGTTTTATTTAATGTTTCAGAAAAAAAAAACCATAAGAAACCATCAAAGTTTACCCGTTTCTATAACGCCGTAAAAATATTTTTTAGGACCTCATTTCACCGGACGGAGGAACTGAAATCCAGGCGAAATTTTCGGTAGCGTTAATTCGGTAACAAAGCGTTTTTGGACGTACATTTGTATCAAATTTTTCCTTGTATCAAAGAATCGGTTTCAAATTATTTCCCCTTTCCTTCTGAGTATAACTTAAATTTAATTAATATATTTTTTAATGTTAACAACATTCATTTTCAATTATTTATTTACAAAAATAGGTTTTATTTTAATTTTTTTAAATTGTGTTAAAATAAGACTTAGATCATAATTTAAATTGCAATGAGTGCATCATAAAATTTAAGTTTAGTAAATCGATTCTACTGTTCTTGCGTGATATGGTGAAAATCTAGATAACGGGCTAATTTGCTTAAATTTCCTATTAAATGCCATATCATGAAAATGTTATTCAGTGTAACATAGAGACAGTTTATCCAGAAGGTTGTTTGTTAAACTTTATAAGTGCAATTCTCTGGTTTTAATAATGTAAAAAAATTATATAAAAATTTTCCAAAAACGTTTTGTTTTACAATTTGGACAAAAGAGAATTTTCACACTGCTCAGTTGATAAAATGATGGTATACTGAAATTTTAGAACATAAATTGGGAAAAATTCTTTTCCTTCTTGATTTGAAAATTAGAAAAAATTTCAATTCGTCTTTTATTTATATATATATATATATATATATATATATATATATATATATATATACTCGTAGGTGACCTACAGATGTATACCGGTTTTGAAATGAACGAGGTACAGATGATTTTTCACCAAATTAAATTATGTTGGCTGGAACATGTGGAGAAACAGATGCCGTTTATGTTAGGTGGCAAAAAATATATTTGGAAGGTGATGATCATCTTCCCTGATTCATGTTTCAGGTTGAGAAATGAAGCTAACCCACACCCATTCTAGTGTTTCCTGCAGTATCTACTGTAACTCCCTAAGAATACTTTTTTTTTTCAACCTCCGGGACCACCGTCAGGAATTGTTTCGGAGGATGTGATGAACGATTTGTAGCGTGTGTGAAAATGCCATGCCTCACCAAGATTCGAACCAGGGACCTCCAAATGAAAGGCCGAGACGCTACCACTAGTGCCACGGAGGCCGGCACCTTACGAAGCATGTGTGTGTGTTTTCGCGCGCGCGCGTAATATAATCCATTCTTATTTTCAAACATCTTGCATTTTATCTTTATTACAATTGTGATTGTTAATTATTATTACTAATTACAGAATGATTACTTTTTCATGTTACTACATATAAAAAACTTAATAAAATTTGGCAAATGAAAGAATCCAGCTGAGTTTACCGTGCAGTAATTTCTTAATAAATGGTGTTAAAAAAAGGCTTTTTTACTATATTATTTTCGAAAGAATTTATGTTTTTTTTTTTAATTTTCAAAGAAAATGTGGGAATACTACTTCATGATTTTTAAAAAAATAGTTTTACAGGCATCAACTGTTATGGTCATTAGCCCGTTTGAAATTTGTAGCGTATGAAAAAATTCAATGCCTGACCGGGATTCCAATCCCCGGATCTGTAGGTAAAAGTTCGAGACACTACCTTTCTGCCACAAAGATCGTCCACGATCATTTTTCTTTACGCTGTTTCCGAATTTCTATAGAATTTTTAGTTTAAATATTTAAAAAAATATACATCTAAATTGAATACATTCATGACGTTTTAGTACCTTATTTTTACCCACTGGGCTAGTCTAGTGGTTAACTCGTCGTCGCAAATCAGTTGTTTAACAGCTGATTGTCGAAGTCGAAAGTTCTGAGTTTCAAATTCTAGTAAAAGTTAATCCTTTTATACGGATTTGAATACTATACAGTGGATATCGATGTACGTCTGTGGTTGGGGTTCAATTAACTACACGTATCAGGAATTGCCGGCTTGAATCTGTAAAAGACGACATCATTTATATTTCATATATCTCATTCTCATCTCATTTGCCCGTGGGGGATTGTTTATTATTCTTTAACAGATTGTAACGTACATATTAGGAAAGGAAGAAATAAATATGTTAGAAATTTTTGGAGGATATATGTACATATATATATATATATTTTTTACGAAGGTTTGTTAAGAAATTATTGAAGTCTAAGGTTTAGGATCATTATTTCATCTCCAGTATTATAGTGATCTATAATCGACGTTTTTATTTAATTTTTTTATTAAAAGTTAAGAATCTTTTATCTGTAAATTTATATTTAAGGTTTAGTATTTGAGAATTTTGTAATTTAAATTTATCTTTCGTGCAGTAAATTTTCAAATTGTTAATTACATCTCAGTGTGTAATAGTATAGAATGGTTTAACGGCGGAGGCGTTTAGGCCCTTCTATAGTTGGTTACCTCTTGTGTAGAAATGTGTTTTTTTTTTATCGAAATTAACTTTTCGACAAAATATCAATGGATTCTGATAACCAAAAATCTCGAATAATATGGCACCTTGGTTCAATATCTCGGTTAGGTTTAATTATTCTAAATATTTTATTATTCGCTGGTTTATTCGAATAAATAAAAGTCTTTATTTCGTTAATAATATAAATTATTTTTATTTTGATCTTTGTACTTGTAATTCATATATATAACATTATTGTAAAATTATTTATACATTCGTAATAAACACATGGTGAGTCTTTGAGCGATGGAAGAAGACTTAAAACTAGGGCATTAGACCATTTCAATTAATAAGAGTAAAACAAGAAAAGCAAGAATTTACAAAGACTAAAAGAAAGAGTGAAATTTATAAAGAGTAAGAAAAAATAGGGAAAGTTGTTTTTTTTTGTTTTTTTTTTAAGTAAAAAAGGAGGAAATGAAACCTGAATCTTAACATAAATAATCGATTTTATGAAGAAAAACTATCACATAAATAAAAAAAATATATCTATTTAAATAAAAATGTAAATGTTCTTTTGTTCAAAATCTTAAATCTCCTAAAGTTCTTCACCTATTGCTTTGAAATTTTGACAAAACGTTGCGTTCGAATACGCGCGTGTTTTTATATACCTAAGATATCACACCTGTGACAGGTAAAAACATGCTTTTTTTTTTTAAACTGCGCTATGTATTGGACATAAAAGCAATACACGCTATACTAAATATTTTACGATTCCATTTTAGTTTTTGCGATACGTGTGTCCACTATAGACTAAAAATCTACTGGATCGATTTACGACTGGGGAAAAAGGGTGAAAGGGAAAAATCGGAAAACGGAAACATCGTAAAAGTTAAAATAAAATAAAATAAAAATCTAAAAAAGTAAAAACAGGGAAAAGGAAATGGAAAGGGGAAAGGAGAAAAAAGAATTGGAGAAAGGGAAATCAGGGAGAAATGGGAGAAGGAAAGGTGGGGAAATGGGGGATGAAAGGAAAAAACGGGAAAGGGGAATGGGTAATAAGGAAAAGAAAATGGGGGATTAAAATAGAAAGCGGTAAACGGGAATGGGGAAAGGGAAAGTGAAAATGGGGGAAATTGAAAGGTAATATGTTAAAAATGAAAATGGGAAAAGGAAATGGGGCAAGAGGAAAAAGACAAGGGAGATAGGGGAAAAAGGAAAGGTTAAATTTTATGAAGTTCCGTAATGTTCATTTTGTTAATGTTTTATCAACTTTCAATTGTTTTCATTTAATCTATATATATTGTATATATATATATATATATATATATATATACACTCAAATCTAGCAATAGCGAAGCACTGCCGGGTCTGCTAGTTAATATATATAAGTCTACTAGTATAATCTGCTAGTATATATATATATATATATATGCAATATATCGATATATGGGAGGTTATATTCTGTTTGTTGTTACCGGCAATTCTGATTGTTGACGAAACCATTCAGATGAAAATGGGCATCGTCACTCATTAACAATAACAAATTTTAATTTTCTTCAAAAATGGTAAGCATTTGTCGACAAAATTGTAATCGCTACGTGAAATCTTGCTCGTTTAACTGTTGCACGACGGCTATCTTGTAAGGATGGAAATGCAGGTCTGTATGCAGAATTTGTCTTACCGTACTTGTGCTCATTTGAAGCGCTGCTGAATGCCTCTGAATAGAGCGGGGTGGACTTCTGACAATGGCTTCTCTTACTCCTTCGATGTTCTCCGGAGTGCTAGCAGTTCGTCGGGGACCCGGTGGTTTTTTCTTCAATATGGAACCACTTGTTCGAAGGTTGTTTACCCATCGCAATATTGTGTTACGAGAAGGGACTCTTGCATTACAATGGATATTAAACTGACGGCGGAAATCTCGCTGAACAGCAGTTACGGATTCGTCATTTCGCACAAAACTGTCATACGCGTACAGACCTTGGTCTAGCGTCCACGGCTCCACCTCAACGACTAAAATGTAAATGCTATGAACAAAGGAAACGTCAGACACCAGCCACGTGCCCCTCCCACCACGAACGCCCGAGTACAACCCACTTCAAAAACATCCGGTTCCCTTGAATGATCCTGTATCTAAAGTAACGACAGTTTCATTGTAAAAAAATTTATTCTGAAAATATATAAACATTTTTTATTTATCTTAAACTACATACCTTATACTAGTTCTCCGTTTAATCACCGCATAAATTAAGAAGACATTTATCGTAGCGATACAGCAGCATCTATATACCCCTCAATCCCTCATCATATTCTTATTTCGCCATTCCATATACCTACTTATTAACAGCATTTTTAAGTTCATCGTCACCCGTGAATTGCAAACCACTCAAAAATTCTTTCAATTTACCAAAAAAGTGATAATCATAAAGAGCTAATTCCAGACTATATGGTGGGTGATCGTAATTTCCCATCCAAATGTTCCCAGTAAATCACGTGTTGGACCCGCAACTTGTGGACGTGCATTATCGGGCAGCAGGTCGACGCTGTCGGTCAGATTTTGAATGGCGCGCCATAACTTACGTAGAGTTTGGCAGTGAGCTTCTGCATTTATAGTCGTTCCACGTTGCATGAAATCAATCAGCAATATACCAAACCGATCCCAATAGATTGTGGTTATCAGTTTTCGTCCAAATGGCTGTGGCTTGATCTTTGTTGTTCTGGTTGCTGATTCAGGATGACCCCATTTTCGGACGTGTCTTTCATTCATTAATCATCACTGTACATAGCAGTCAGTTTCCTATTAGTTTCAACCGGCTTAACCTTTTGAAAAACGTATGACCATGTATTTCACAGTCGACGGTAACATCGATTTTCCTATTCATTTTATAACGTAATAACTGATACGTAATCAACGATACTAAAACGCGACAACTTAGAGACAACAATGTGTACATTACTAGCATGACCATGAACGACACAGGTTCACCAATCTTAAGGAGAGAATTTTCCCAGCAGTCTTTACTTTAGGGATATCCCTCGTATAATAATATAACAAGTATACGACTGACCACCACGAGACATGTACTAACAAATCGGGATTTTCCACTAGTGATTGGTACATTCCGGTTCTAATCAAAGGGGAACGCACAGACAGACATAAATACAAATTCCCTTTAATAGGATAGTATTTTACTTTTTTAAATTATTCATAAAGTAAAAAAATTAAATTTCTGTTGATGTTATATACAGAGTTATCATAAAAGAATGGTGCGGTTTCAGTTGTTCATAGGAAGATTGCAGGGAAATTTGTAGATGTTATAGTGGTAACCCTGAAAGCCTCCAACCCAAAAAATTGTTTATCAGCAGTTGTAACCACAACGTCAGTTCTTGTATTGTTGCGGTTTAGTGAGTTACTATGTTCTCGGATAAAGACAAAGCAAATTGTGTTTTATTGATGGCAGAATTAAAATTTGTAATTTTAGTCCAACGTGGGTTTCAAACGTGAATTTGAAAGAGATCCATCACACAAAAATAACATAACACATTGGTTCAAACAATTCGAAGAAACTGGATCAGTTAAGAAACAGAACTCAACCGGCAGACCAACTGTACCAGACGAAACGGTTGAACTAATTAGAAAATCTAATCGGTAATTAGAAGTCCTGGGAAGTCCATCCCCCATCGAAGCGTCGAATTAGGTATTCCAAAATCAACAGTTCACCAAGTTTTACATAAAAAACAGAAATTACACGCTTATAAAATCCAGATACTGCAGGAATTGAAACTCGATGATTGTGTAAAACGTTACAATTTCGCTGTTGAAATTTTGGACAGAATAAGTGAAAACGAATCATTTTTAGACGATATAATTTTTACAGACGAAGCTACATTCCATGTGAATGGATGTGTTAACAGACACAATTCACGAATATGGGGCTCTGAAAACCCACACGCAATTATTGAAAAACAACGCGATTGGCCTAAAGTTAATGTTTGGTGTGATGTGATGAAAAATCGTGTAATAGGGAGGCCTTTCTTCTTTTCTGAAAAAAAACAATTAATGGAGTTGTGTATCTTGACATATTAACCGATTATTGCTTTCCTCAGCCGGATGAACACAAAAACATTCATCGACTTCATTTCCAACAAGATGGTGCTTTGGTCACGGATGCTTTAAACGAAAAATTTGGAGATCGATTGATAGGCCGGCAAGGACCCATACTTTGGCCTCCAAGGAGTCCAGACCTGACACCTTGCGATTTTTTCTTGTGGGGGTACATCAAAAGCGTTGTTTATACACAAAAAATTCGGGACCTAAACCGCTTAAAAAACAGGATTAATGAAGCAATGACAACCATTGAGGAAGAAATGTTAACTAATGTTTGGAGAGAAGTTGAGTATCGTTTGGACATTTGTCGAGCGACTAAGGGCGCACATATTGAAATTTATTAATTATGTAAAAATATGTTTGAAACAAATTTGAAAAATATAAAACATAATCTGTAAGTAATTCTGTTTTAATTTAAACCATGTTCAAAAGCGCACTATTCTTTTTTGATAACTCTGTATAATTAGTTACAATTTAAACCTTTATTATAGTTTAATTATTTTTATTTGGTTTATTCCGTGACTGTACTTGGATGTCTAAGATATTGATTTCAATCAGATTTAAATAAATTGCTTTGTTTTGCAAGTACTAGTACAATTTCTTATTTTACAGTTACGTAGGATTTTAATTAAATAGATTAACATGAAAATAAATATTAAAACATTTTTTTTGTCATGAAAGAGCGGAAATTAACAGCTACGATCCGGTGGAAATTGGGGGCCTATGAAAAGATGCCATATCTGACCGGGATTCGAACCCGGGACCTCCGCACCAATTACCGAGAACTACCTACTTAGCCACGGAGGTTTGCAAAACAAACTTTAAATTATATAAAAGTGATAATTTAAAAAATTAGTTAATGAATAAAGTTATATACGTATAAATTGTAGTATTTACTTTTTATACTTCGATGATAAGTTTTTCAAAGAATATTTCTTAGGATTTGTATTTAAATTGAAATAAACAAAACTCTGTTGCTTATTTTATCCGTAGGTTATTCTTTATAGAAGTTGCGACTGCTTTTTCTAAGCTAGATTAATTAAACTGAAAGAGAAAAAAATAATAAGAGCGTAGTCGTTATTTTTAAATAAAAATTAGATTTCTTTGAAGTATACGTATAAAAGAAATATATGGAAAATACAATGATTAGATATTAAACAAAAAAACTTCATGTTTTGCTTTACTAAATAAAACAGTTTCGTATAATACGTATTACTGTAACTATTTTAAATCTAAATGTTGCATAATCAAATTGTTTTATGTTATATTAACCTACATAAATAAATTTAATAGAACAAAATAAAATCAATTTATTTTATTGAACTTAGCTGGATTTTTAACAACCTTAAAAAATGGTTCTAAATTCGACCCTTTCATATTACTTCTTTTTACATATATTTACAAACTTTTTTTTTAAGTTTATCATTTTATATGTTTTTACTTTCCCGGAATGTAGCTAAAATAACTATATTAAAGATGACATCATGTCAAAAATGAGGTATCGGGTATTCGTTTTACAAATCTTTACGTTTTTCGTTCCAACTGGTTCATCTATACAAAGAAACAGATGTACGTGTATGTTCGTACGTATGTATAAGTATTTTGGCCTTTTATTTCAATATTGATTGAATTTCTTTGAATTTGGCTCAAATATTTTTATACATGGGGCACCGATTATACTATTTTCTCTAATCCGTTAAGGTGGCGGGGAAAATATCATGAAAAATTAATTTAAATTTTCTTCAGAGGCATTTTAAAGAAAAATTTATTTAAAAAAATTTTGTTATCTGTGTGTGATTCATATATAATAATCAAAAAATCAATCCTCACCTCTGAAAACTGAAATATATATATGTATATATTTGATTCAGGAGGATAAGGCAATACTTTGACAACTCATTCTAGAGGCTAAATATAAGAAAAAAGTATATATAAATATAAGTCCGAAAACGCTTCATTAGCGAGTTATACCGGGTGAAAGATTTCGCCCGAGTTTCAGTTCCTCCGGGTAAATTAAGGCTTTCTGAAGTTCTGTGAAGGTTAATTAAGGAGCAAATTCAATTTTTCTTATGCTTTTTGAGCTGGGAAATCGAAAAAATAGGTCCCAGAACTGTATCCCTCTTAGTTTTTAAGATATCTTATGTAAAACGCCAAAAATAGGGTCAAAAACACATTTTTTTACGTTTGACGTACAATAACGTTGTTAAATTGGCAATAAATTATACGTTTTTTAAACATAAATTGTAGAGAATTTAATTATAAGAAGATTGATGTAAATAATGTCAACAGAAAACAAATAAAATTTTAAACATGTCGACTCTTATTAACAACAAAACCTAAAATTTTACTGAAGTAAATTTATTGAGTATTACCTACATATAAAGGAGTCCACTGGAGTCCCCAGTGGATCATTGTCAGTTCCAATGATCCACTGGGGACTCCAAGGGTTTGTCGGAAGATGTAAGAAGATGTGGGAAATGAAGGATTAAAAGACCCAGTCGCCACGTCACGGCTGCTCAAGGTATGGCGTGCGACATACATAAGGGCATTATAAAAATAAAATACTGTGACTCAAAAGAACTGACCGGTGAGCCGACCTGCCATGCCGGACTTACAGCCGGTAGACGGGAAGGCTCATTAGAGTATAACAGGCACTCCCCTGGGTGGCGTAATACCACACAGTCGATCCGGCCCAGGGGAGTAGAGTTGAAAAAAAAAAACCTACATATAAATATTTTTTTTGATAAATTTATCTTAAAACTTATTTATCAGCTATAAAAAATTATATATTTTGTTTTTTTGATTTTTTTATCTTTTATTAAATTGCCGGGAAATTCTTGTAATACTTTCCCAAATTTATTTATTTTATACAGAAAAATCCCAAGTAATTTACTGCTCTTCTTAATGACTCAAATCGGGAAATTTTAATTATACTTAATTTTTACAAAAAATATGTCATTAATTGTATACAATTTTTTTCAGTTTTCCGACCACCGTTAGATATTTCATCAAAGGACGAGATGAAATAGCAATTTTTTAGCGTGTGAAACTGCCACTTCTGTCGGTATTCGAACCCGGGATCTCCGGATAAAAGGCTCAGACTCTACGGAGACTGGCAGAATTATAGTTGTATAAACATAACTGTATAAAATTACAATCATAAATTTATAAACTGAGTCAAAACAAATTTTCTTCGATACATTTTTATTGTATAAATCAATAATGAAATTTTCGTTATTGATTTCAAGATTTACCGAAAATATGATATTATTTGAACTTGATTACTCAAATGAAGAGATAATATCCCGAGAAATTACGGGTGATAAAGATAAATTTCAGAATGAAATCACGGGATCTAGATAGTCACGTTAACCAAGTCATTATGTCTTATTTCATACCTGTAGATATTCGTATATCAGATTGATCCATCTTAATAATTACTGTCAAAAAAATATTTTCCAAGTCGAAGAATTAATGATACGTGTAATAAATTGAATTTTATTGTTCAATGCACAGGGGGTCAAGATAATTGACATAGTCTCTCTGGTAATTGATTATATTATTATCATTTCAGTTCGACTGATATTATTATCTCTTTGGTATCTCTTATCTCAACTCCAAGAAAGCAGTTTATGTTCATAAATCATTTACGGGAAGATAACTCCAAAATTTCTTATACAGTACCTAATTAGCCTATTTTGTTATTTCTCGTGATATAATTATTACATACTTAAATATTTATATTTTTACTTTCTTGTACAAAGTAGAGGAAGTATTGCGATCGGAAAAAATTTCGGTTTTCAGATTTCAACGGAAATATCCGTTTTGACCATCCCTGAATCCATTTTTCCTAGTTTCTTCGTGACGTCTGTACGTATGTATCTCCCATAATTCAAAAACGGATAGTCGTAGGAGGTTGAAATTTTTGATTTAGGAGGTTGTAACATCTAGTTATGCACCTCACCTTTTAATTGCGATCGATTGGACCAAAAGTGTCCAAAAAAGCCAAAAATACAAAAAGATTTGATTTTGAACTTTTTCTAAAGTGCAGTAATAAGCCCTCATTTTGAGCTTTTCAACGATAAGCGGTACTTAATTTCATTGGTTCCAGAGTTATAGACGAATAAAAATTTAATTAATAAAATATTAATAAATATTTGGATCTTACAAGGGGAAGAAACATTGGTTCAAATCCTACTTTTTTAAATTTAAATATATTGATCTATTATATTAACCTATGATTGTAAAAAACAAATTACAATAAATAAAAATTCAGTTATAACAATAAAAGAAAATATGAAAAATTATCACAAGTTTTTAATGAAATAAAATTTTATGTACTTTTACTTTAAAAAAAAAGTGTATATGTAATTTAATAGGCGTACAAATAAGTAACGTGGTGTCCACATCAGAGATTTTCTATTACGTTCCTGGGATTATAGCTCTAGAAATAGGCTGTAAGAAAGAAAGCATGGTGATCATTCAAAAAATGGGGTATGAATTTTGTTTTTCATTTCTTGACGTTTCATTACCCAGAGATTCAAAAAAAAAACAAAAAAATGGTTCGGGGTAATGTTCGTACAAATTTAATTGTGTATATATGTGTTTTAGCGTATTTGAAGGTTAATAACCTTTGACTGGATAAACTGATTTTGATGAAATTTTGTACAGTTTTTGTGTATACTGTGAAATTCGTTAATTAAATTTTGGGGTCATTAACTCCAGTGAGTAGGGGGATTTTTTGGGAGTTAATTTTCTCAAACTTTTGCGAACATAACCCTTCTTCTTCTTTTTCCTGTTTAGCCTCCGGTAACTACCGTTTAGATAATACTTCAGAGGATGAATGAAGATGAAATGTATGAGTGTAAATGAAGTGTAGTCTTGTACATTCTCAGTTCGACCAATCCTGAGATGTGTGGTTAATTGAAACTCAACCACCAAAGAACACCGGTATACACGATCTAGCATTCAAATCTATGTAAAAATAACAACTGGCTTTACTAGGACTTGAACGCTGGAACTCTCGGCTTCCAAATCAGCTGATTTGGGAAGACGCGTTCACCACTAGACCAACCCGGTGGGTAACGAACATAACCCTACTTTATATTTCAATAAAAGCGTAGATGCTTATCTTAAAAGAATTGAAAAAAAAAATTTCTCGTAATTCATTATCCATTTCTCAAAACTCGAAAAAACTTTTATTTATTTCATATTTTTAACCGAATTTTTTTGTCTTCCAAGCAGTAGCGGCTGGTGTATAGGTACTGTGGAACCTGTAGCAGCCCCTATTACCACTTGATATTATCGATAACATTTAGTATAATGAGTCTTTTTTCTTTCTTTATAATTATACAATCTACAATCCTTAAGCTTAATGTCAGTAGACATCTCCCAGTTTATGAAAAAGATACAAAAATCTTTGTATGGGACTGTACGCTTCTCATTTCCAGTGGCGTGGTGTTTGGCTGTTGTCCGCATTCGCACATACGCGATGCTGTGAGGGAGGTAGAGGACTGTCACTCCTGCAGTGCGACCCTGCCATGCTGATGGAAGGTATTTTTTTCCGTGTGTGTATGGAACGTTCCTTGTTTCTTCCCTTTTCTAGTTTAGTCGGTGAAGAGAATATGAAAGCGGTTTAGTTATTTTTTCAGTAGAGTTCAGAAGATGGCGAAAGCCAAAGGCTCTTTGATTGCTAAATCTGTCCAAAAACACGCTGGAAGGGCGAAAGAGAAGAGAATTAAAAAAAAATAATTGTTTATTTGTTTCTGTGTACATAGAAAGTTAAATTAAGCACCGTTGAACTGTAGTGTTTTTTTTTGTTTTTTTTTTTTTTAGCAGACTTTTTTTTAGTTATTATCTATTAATACTAAAATATATATCTGTATTGCAATTTTATTATTTATTCTGTTAAAACGAATACCATATTCTTGAATGTAATAAAGTGTTGAATTAAATTATTATCCTGCTTCCAGCTATTCTATTTGATTAATTTTTTTTCGGTACTTTTAATTTATAGAAAAATGTAACCATGGTCTTGAAATGGCCCATGAAATGTTTTTCTGGAGCAGCACCCCCACTAATTTTAGCTTCGAGCTTCTACTGCTTCCAAGGCATAAAACCGATCTAAACAAATCAGTTTGTGGGGGAGAGCCGATCAGAGTTTAAAAATATCGATCTTTGGAATTTTTCAAAACTTTTCTATTTTATTTAAACTTTTAGTTATAATATAACAATAGAATTTCACCACAAATCACCCTCCCCCCCCCCACCACACCCAAAAAAAGATGGGTACTTTTTTATTGGTTATACATTTTTTAGTGGAATTATTTTTGGTTTCTTCTATTAAAATAGTAAACGTAAAAAATCCAAAAAACTTTTTGAATTTGATTTTGGAGGTGAAGGAGAAAAAACCGTTTTTTTTTTTAATTTAAAACTTTCTTTGTTTTATTTGAACATATAATGATAATTTTACAATAAAATTTAATAAATTACCCCCACTCCAAAAAGAAATATTGGGTATTTTTTCATATATAATCAGTTTTCCAATCTCTCTGTCTCTTTATTTGATATTCAATCCTATGATTGGCTGGCAGCGTCCCCAAAGTCCTCTATCATTTACCGGAAGTAGACTCCATGATGCATGCTGTTACTCGAAATACCCGTAGATCTATAATCCGTTTGTTTCCGTTGCTTTGTGAATTCTATGCCGTTGGGTATTCAGCACATCCGCCTTTAGGAAGCATTTCTCCCTCCTAGGACAAGAGAGTGTTCTTCCCTTACCCGCTCATCTGCTCTTTTTCTGATACAATTTTCCACTATATAAGAAAAATTATGTCAGGAAAGTATTAAAACTTTTGTATCAGCTTTTATTATTTACTATTCCCCATACTGAAATGCTTTGATCAAATTTATGTTTTTGATTAATTTTCCACTGATTAAATATTCGAAGGCATCATGCAGTTCATTGATGTATTTTCAACTCACAGCATCCAACAGTACGGTAAGAAAATTTATATTCTTATAGTAATGTATTTAAAAATATTCTATGAGTTTTTTGAAGTTACGGTTCAGTAGCAGAGAAGTCGTGGTAACAGGTTGATATTTCGGCGCACATGTCTGTTACCTGTAACCCTGATTACAACATCGAATAAAATGCTATTATTTCTTTCAAATAACGTAATTATTTTTCTAATTAAAAAATATCAAATTTTCCGTTACTTACATATATGAAATGATGAAAATTATTTATTTTACCAGATAAGAAGAGATCATAATAATTTAAAAGTACCATTTTTTATAATTTTTTTTCCTCAATAACGATTATCATTACAATCGGCTTTCCTACGGAGTCATAAGTACGTTTTCTTACAAAAGAATCTGATAAGGGGGTCCTTAAGGAACCCTCAAAATAATTAATACACAATAAATAATTGCAAGTAAACTTAAAGTCCAATATGAAATTTCAAGCAGTCATAAATCACAAAACATTATTTTCAGCATCAAATAGTCTACAAAACAGACATTAATGCATACAGCATGTTTACAAATGTTAAAACAACATGTTTAGCATACGACAACACCCCATTTTCTTACGATTCCAGTAATATTTTGGTCATCCCTTACCGTAAGGGTTGGTCATACCAAAAATTGTTTCAGAGAAAAGTTTTAACTAATGCTTAGAGGACTAACGACCTCTTTAAACCGATTCGATATTGTGTCTATTAAGGGAGATATGTTTTTTTTTCTTTGAAACCCCATTTTTTCCACCCCCTGGGGCAGTGGTAAAGTCAAAAAACTTTACTTTAATATGTTTTAGGCCATTATCCAAAGAATAGTAGGAACGAATTCGATATTTTTCTTAATAAGATAGTTATAGCTATATTTTATTTTTTTCGAAAAAGCTCTCGCATTTCGATCCCCATGGTCCATTAACAACCTCGATCGAGATTTTGGGTCTTTATATTTTATGTATCAACTTGAAAGCAATTGGTATAAAATTACGGTAGTTAATCGTGTCCACAAGAAAGAGTAATTTTTTTTTTGTCTTCACTCATTTGACTGGTTTGATGCAGCTCTCCATGATTCCCTATCTAGTGATAGTTGTTTCATTTCGGTATACCTTCTACATCCTACATTCCTAACAATTTGTTTTACATATTCTAAACGGTGCCTGTCTGCACAATTTTTCCCATCTACCTGTCCTTCCAATATTAAAGCGTCTATTCCAGGATGTCTTAATATGTAGCCTGTAAGTTTGCTCTTCTTTTAAATACATTTTTCCAAATGCTACTTTCTTCATCGATTTGCCGCAACACCTCTTCATTTGTCACTTTATCCACTCGTCTGATTTTTTACATTCTTCTATAGCACCACATTTCAAAATCTTCTAATCTTTTCTTCTCAGGTACTCTAATCGTCCAAGTTTCACTTCTATATAAAGCTACGCTCCAAATACATACTTTCGAAAATGTTTTTCCGACGTATAAATTAATTTTTGATGTAAAAAAATTATATTTCTGACGGAAGGCTCGTTTCGCCTGTGCTATTCGGCCTTTTATATCGCTCCTGCTTCGTCCATCTTTTTAGTAATTCTACTTAATTCTACCGAAATAAAAAAATTCTTTTAGCTCCATAATCTTTTCTCCTCCTATTTTCACATTCAGTGGTCTATCTTCGTTATTTGTTTTTCATTTCATTACTTTCGTTTTGTTCTTGTTTATTTCCATGCGGTAGTTCTTGCACAGGACTTCATTCATGTCGTTCATTTTTCCTTCTTTATCCTTTTTACTCGTAGCTAGAATTACTATATCATCAGCAAGTCGTAGCATCTTTATCTTTTGACTTTGTACTGTTACTCCGGATCTAACTTGTTCTTTAACATCATGAACTGCTAATTCTATGTAAAGATTAAAAAGTAATGGTGATGGGGAACATCCATGTCGAACTCCCTTTCTTATTACGGCTTCTTTCTGATGTTCTTCAATTATTACTGTTGCTATTTGGTTCCTGTAAATGTTAGCAATTGTTCTTCTATCTCTGTATTTGAAACATAATTTTTTTTAAAATGCTGAACATTTTATTCCAGTCTACGTTATCGAATGCCTTTTCTAGGTCTATAAATGCCAAGTATGTTTGTTTGTTTTTCTTTAATCTTCCTTCTACTATGAATCTGAGCGATGAAATTTCTTCTCTTGTCCCTATACTTTTTCTGAAACCAAACTGGTCTTCTCCTAACACTTCTTCCACTCTCCTCTCAATTCTTCTGTACAGTATTCTACTTTAGATTTATGAGGCTAGTTAAGCTAATTGTTTTGTATTGAAAGTGTAATATATAAAGTTTTGAACTGACGGTGGTTTTGAGGTCTGGGGGATGCAAAATGCAAAATGCAAAGATATGTCGAAATTTTTCGGAAGTTGAATCATAGTAACCATTACAATAGGTTTCTTATGAATTCTATCTAAAATGTATTTAAGTAGAGATTAGTAAAGCAATAAGTTTTCTTTTCTATGTATAATTTCGAACGAATAAAGTTACTTCATGCTTGAGTTTAAGTTAAGAAACTTAATTTTAATAAGCTATTTACACGTAAGTCGTTAATTCATATTAAGCTCCAAGCATCTAACGGTTGTTGTTGTGGAATAACTATATTATTTATGAATTATGTCTTTCATGTTTTATCTCAGGATGAAAGTGACAAGTATCGAGTTTAATATTTATTGTACAGTCTCCTAGATATCTTTCCATGAGATAGGATGTAAAAGGTTTATTAGATAAATCGATTTATGTAGAATGATAATGGGATATACTAACCTCGTCATCACTATATAAATTACTGTTTTCTTCTTAGTTGTTAATTTCAAAAACATCTGATTTAGATTATTAGAAGAAATTATAATAGACCTGTTTAGCCAACCGGGCTGATTTAGTGGTTAAACTCCTCATCGCAAATCGCTTGTTTAACAATTAATATTGAATGTCGAAGTATAGTATAGTATATGATAGTTTATTTTTTACGGATTTGAATACCATACTGTGGATACAGGTATACTTTGGTGGTTGGGGTTCAATTAACGAATCTCAGGAATATAGAAGACTACACCTTATTTACATATCATATATATCATCATCATTTCACTGGGCCGTTGAGGGGGGGGGGGGGGGTTACGTATTTCACTGCGTCGTTGATGGGCGGGGGACAGAGCGTACGGGAAATTTGTTTTGCCGAGACTGATGGTTAAACGTCAGTTATTGCAATGTACACATTAGAAATAATAAATAAAACTTATCTTTCAAACGATATGAATTTCAGAACTCAGAACTATTGCGCCATTTTATATTAAGACCATAACCTGTATTACTGGAATTTCGTAATGGTTATTACCAAAAATAAATTAAAAAGTTTGTACTGAGTGTTTCTAAAATGGTGAGCTGGTTATACTTTTTCGGATTCTACTTGTAAAACAATAAATCTCCTTAGGAATAATGATTTGATTACGCCTTCGTTCTTCCACTGTCCGCCATTTTGTTATTTTTGTATAAACATTTATATCTCAAATTCGGATAAACTAATCACATTAATATTTGGAAAGCGTCTTGGTAATAAAGTTTCAAAATTAGAAAAAAATAAGGATACCTTCTCAAATTACAAAATGGTGGTCATGTTTATTTTTCAGTTATATCTCCGTAAATATTAGTTTTATCAAAATTATATTTGGTGAACTATTAAGCCTTTTATTTTGAACAAAATGACATTTTATTATTTTAAATTGGTTAAAAAATAGCCAAGTTATAGCAGTTGATTGATGGTGTAATTTTGTGTCTGTTTTCATATCCTCCACTTTACGTTCAATTCGATGAAATATTATTTGTTTTTCTTTATTGTTAATTCTAGTATTGTAAATTAGTATCAAATTAAGTAATAATTTTCTCACTATAATAGACCTAATAATTTAAAAAATAAAACTATTTCCTGTGATAATCTTATGTTAATTATTGTAGAAGATTAGGTATAATTAAACAGTTAACAGTTGTTATAAGTTATCAGAGATATTTAAAGTGTCCATCATTAGAAATTACACAACTCTCCAGTCTTTTTTTGAGAGATTGTCTTAACCGTTCAAAACTTCCAGGAGGATTCCTAATTTCTTGAAATTCATTTTGGATCTTTTGTTGAAAATCCTCAATGTTGAGTTGAATAAAAATATATGTTTCTAATGGCCCCACAGGTAGAAGTCAAGAGGGTGTAAATCAAATGATCAGGCAGGCCAAGGCACGGGCCTTCCGCGACCTATCCTCTTTTTTCATGGAAATTTTCGTGCAGGAAATCTGATACCGACTGACTGAAATGTGCTGGAGCTCCATTGTGGTGAAACCACACATTTCCTTTTAATTGTAGAGGTAGGTCTTCCAAAAAAAGTGGAAGATTTTCGGTTGAATGAGCAAGATAATTTTCTTTATTTAAATGATTTGGTAGAATGACTAAACCCAAAAGATAGTGATTAAAACTACCTGCCCATATGTTCAGGGAAAATCTTTGTTGATAGCTACTCGGAAGGTAACATAATGATTCTAGTCGCTCCAGATACGCTGGTTGTGACTGTTTTGAATATTCTAGATAGTTTTTAATATATACAGTGTCCCATATAAAACGTAACCCAACCTTATACTAGTAGGTATTGAAATAACAAAAAGGCATGTGTAAATGTAAATGTAATTTTTATTATTACCATCCATTACCTTACATTTAGAGTAAATGTTGGAAGTGGCCGCCATCTTCTTGAATACAAGCTTCAATTCTTTTTACAGCGTTTCTTGCAACTTTTTTCAAAGTTTGTATTGATATTCAAAGTTTGGTTGGATATTTAATAACGCTTGTTCAATATTGACTTTCAATTGTTCAAGTGTTCGTGGTTTGTTGCTGTAGGCTTTTTCTTTGAGGTAACCCCATAGAAAAAAATCCGGCGCAGTCAAATCTGGAGATCTTGGTGGCCACAAGCATCGACCGATAACACGATTACCAAAAAATTCTTCAACGAAATCAGAAGTTGAACCTGCGTAGTGCGATGTCACACCGTCATGTTGTACCGTCAGTGTCTGACTTCCTCTTCCAAAAGTGCAATGAACTGAAATAAAATATCCTGATATCGTTCTGTATTAATGCTGTACTCGAAAAAAATAGGACCGATTATTTTCTTCCGCGATATCGCGCACCACACGGCCAACTTCTGCGGGTGTAATTGTTTCGTGATAAACGTGGGGATTTTTAACACTCCAAATTCTACTGTTTTGGCTGTTTACGTAGCCATCCAAATGAAACCGTGCTTCATCTGTGAAAAATAACGATCCATAACATTAATTCCCTCACGCAGAAATCGACGGAACCGTTGACAATATTGTAGCCGTTTTTCTTTGTCGGGCTCAAGAAGTCGATGATCCGTTTGAATGCGATAAGGTCGTAATAGTAATCGTTTGGTCGCCCGATGAACAGTCGATTTAGGCAAATTAATTTCAGCAGACAAACGTCTGATCGATTTATTTGGCGAGGCGAGTAATCGGTCTTTGATTTCAGTGACTGTATCTGTATTCAACATTGACGCAGATCTTTTGTGTTCCTTGTTATTAACAGAACCGGTCTCTCTAGATTTTGCTACTAACCTTAATACTGATGTTTTGTTAGAAGCTGGTTTATCCGGGTACTTATGACGAAACAAATCTTGCACTGCAACCACTGATTTCGTACTGAAGTACGACTCGACAATGAAAACACGTTCATCTAGCGAAAACACCATGTTGTCTCCAGAAATTCACTGAACGTTATGATTGCATTGTGGTTACTATCGGTAGTGTTCTACTGCGACGCCGCGATGTTCAGATCTTGGACGAGTCCATTTCATTAGCGAGTAAGGAAGTAAGCTTGACTTTTAAAATTTCATGGATGAGTGATTGATGGGTTGCGTTTTATATGGGGCACTCTGTATTTGTATATTTCTGTTGAATGAAGCTTCATTTTTACATTGTTAACGTGATCAACGTTGTATAAAATTATTCAAAAGTGAAAAATTAATATCAATTGTTTTATTATTATTTAATAATAAATCTCATTTTGAGAAAATTATTACTTTATTTGATACCGTTCATAATACTAGAATTAAATATAAATAAAAAAAAAAAAATTTTTAAGTGACTTGAACGTAAAGTGGTGGACATGAAATCAGACACATATTTATATGAATTTTCTACCATAACTCGGCTGTTTGTTAGCGGATTTTAAAAAATGAAATGTAATTATATTCAAAATAAAAGGTTTAATATTTTAGAAAAGCATGAATATTTATAAAACTAATATTTTTGGTGATATAACGGATTGAAAAATAAACATGGCCGCCATTTTATAATTTTCGAAAGTATTTAAGTCCTGATTTTTTTATAATTTTAAAACTTTATTACCAAGACGCTTACCAAACGTTATTGTGATTCGTCTATGCGAACTTGAGATATAAATTTTTATATAAAAATAACAAAATGGCGGTCAGGGGGAGAACGAAGTTGAAATCGCCATTTTTTCTAAGAATATTTTTCGTTTAGTTTTACAAGAAAAATCCGAAAAAGTATAATCAGCTCACCATTTTAGAAACACTCTGTATATATTTGAAAGCGAAAAATGTTTCATGATATAATTGGAAAAACCATAAAAGAGGTTTAATTTTTTCGATAGGTTTTTCAGAACGGTAATGGTTGCAATATGGTATGGACGGTGATAAGGAAAAATTTCATGCAAAACTGTGAACTATAAAAGTCTCAATATATTGGAATTATACGAATTTCTTTTATACAATAATAAATTTTATAGCTTATGCGATAGTTTCATAGCTCGGTTCAATTTTATTTTATTTGAAATTTGATTCGTCATATTGCTTCTACCATATTGTGTTAACTTTATAAAGCAATAAGCTCAAATTTTGTGGGTTTTTATTATTATTGTTTCGTTATTTATTTCTCTTTTGACTTTTATTTTATAATATAAGAAAAATAACATTTAATAATTAATGAATTGACTTGTTTAATAACTATTTATTTAGAATCGCATCAACAATTATTCTTTTTAGCGACTGCAGCGTAAAAATATATAAATTTACCAGTAAACGTGTAGTCTTCAACAGACTCAGGCAGACTATTACTGAGACGTATAGTTAATTGAACCCTAACCCCCAAAAAACAGCACACCGGATTGGTCTACTGGTGAACTCGTCATCACAATAAAAAACTGATTTCGAAGTCGAGAGTTCTAAGGTTAAAATCCTAGTAAAGTTACTTTTATACGAATTTGAATACTAGGTTCGTGGATACATTTGTTCTTTAGTGTCTGGGTTTCAATTAACCAAAAATCTAAGGAATGGCCGAGCTGAGGCTGTACAAGACTACTTTTCATTTATATTTATACATCCTCTGAAGTAATAACTTATGGTGGCACCGGAGGCTAAACAGGAAAGATAAAACCACCATAGAACACCGGTATCTATGGATCTTTAATCAAATCCGAATAAAAGCAACTAAAATTAGTTGGATTCAAACCTAAGAACCCTCGACTTTGAAATCAAATGATTTACGATGACCAGTTTTACCACTAGTCAGACCTGATTGTTTTAAATAATATTTTTTTCTGAAGTAGTAACGTCTTTGTTTTTTGTATAGAATGTTCCGGATTCAAATAATAAAATTATTCACTAGCTAATGCTTGTCATACTTCATTTTCTTTGGTACTTTACTGACAGGAAGAGAACATCAAGCCGAAATAAAATCGTCGAAATTAAAAAAAAAGAAAACTAATTAATTTCTTTTTTTAATTTTCTTTTTAACTAATCGAGAAATTTACCCAATCGAAACATTAATTGATCTTTATAAATTTTAACAGTCACCAATCTAGAAAAAAATCCCTTTCGGCATGCCGGAAGGCGGAGGTAGATTTCATCGGTTCTAAGTAGGTGATAAAAAAGATTTCTATCTTAAAGTTAAGAAAAACTTCAAATTTATTCAATACGTCAATGGTTGCAAGTGAAAAAAGTTTCACATGTTTTAGCTACGACAATTCATCTCATCTTCTTACAATTCCAGCAACATTTTGGTCATCCCTTGCCGTAAGGGTTAGTCATATCAAAAATTGTTACAGACAAAGGTTTTAGGTAATTTTTTAGAGAATATTATACCGATTTGATACTGTGCCAATTAAGGAAGAAGGTATGATTCTTTTTTGTCTTCGAAATTCCATTTTTTCAACCCTCTGGGCCAGTGGGTGGTGATATAAAAACAAATTACATAAGTTTTAAGCCCTTATCCAAAGAATAGTAGGAACTTATTATATATTATGATATTTTACTTAATAAGAAATTTATAGCGATATTTTGTTTTTTCGAAATTACCTCTACCATTTCCACCACCATGGGCCGATTTTGGCCGTTAAAAAACTCGACCGAGATTTTGGGACGAGTTATTTTTAAGGGAAAAATTTGAAAGTAATTGGCGGAAAATTACGGCAGGTATTATGTTCAAAAGAAAGTGAAATATATATGAATGTATGTATAAACTTTTGTGATGACGATGGTTTTGGGGTCTTTCTTTCTTTTTCCTGTTTAGCCACCGGTAATTACCCTTCATATAATACTTCAGAGGATGAATGAGGATGATATGTATGAGTGTAAATGAAGTGTAGTCTTGTACAGTTCAACCACTGCTGAAATGTGTGGTTAATTGAAATCCAACCACCAAAGAACAACGGTATCTACGATCTAGTATTCAGATCTGTGCAAAAATAATTGACTTTACTAGGACTTGAACGCTGGAACTCTCGACTTTAAATCAGCTTTAAAATCAGGGAAGATGCGTTCACCATTAGACCAACTGGTGGGTTGGTTTTGGGATCTGCAGGACGTGAAACGCGAAGATATGTCGAAATTTTCCAGGAAGTCGAACCATGGTACCTATTACAATAGGTAGCTTTTTTATGAAATCTATCTAAAATGTATGTAAGTAGAGATTTGTAAAGTAATAAGTTTTCTTTTGTTTGTATAATTTACACACAAAATTCTTTGGTATGTAAGTTTGGATTGATTTCATAAGAAAGCTACCTTGTTATGAAATCTATCCATAACTGACTGAACTATCTGTTAAAATCGGTTTAAAAAAATGGAGAAGATTATAAATACAGTAAGACAAATTTATAGGATTTAAAAAAAATGTTTGAAATATTAAATTATTTTAATTTGTACATTCTCGATTAAAGCGATGTTCACTGATACAGCGATAGATGAAAAAGTATATGGGTCGGTCAAGAAAAAAAAATAGCCTTTTTTAAGTTTTGTTTTTAAATGTAACCTTAAAAAAAAATAAATAAATAAATTGCAATTAATCTGGGAAAAAACTTTTCTTCCAGTACTTCCAAGTACTGGAAGTACTTGGTATGTACCAAGTACCAAGTATGTAATACGTGATTTTGTATGCTGGTTTGTATTTTGTCTAACTCTCCACCTCGTTGAATGATTTTTTTCAATCTTCGGGGTAGTAAATGTTTTGCAAAAAGTAAAAAAAAGGGTTGGGGTGTTTTGGCTGAAACAAAATTTTAAATCTTTATTTAGCAAATAAAAATCTTCTTTGGCAAACAAAATTTATACTGACGGTTCTAAAACCGAACATGGTGTTGGATGCTCAATATATGTAAATGAAGAAGCCCACTTTTGGAAACTGCCAGATGTGGCCAGTGTCTACGCGGCAGAACTCACTGCAATTCAGCAAGCTCTTCGCTACACTGAACACTATTGCGAAGAGAGAGTGCTAATATGTTCCGATTCATTAAGTGCACTTGTCGCAATTCGGAACAAGAACATTAAGGATGTCCTAATTGCAAACATCCTGTCCATTTTATACGTTCTAAAACAACGAGGACAGTGATGCGTATTTGTATGGACTCCGGGGCATGCTGGTATTACAGGTAATGAATTCGCAGACGAAGCCGCCAGAAAGGCAACAGTCTGCGATGATTTAGATGCATTTCCTGTAAGAGTGGCAGATGTTAAAATCCGTCTAACAAACATAATAAAAAACAAGTGGAATGCTGAATGGAGGAGTTTAAATACAAAATTAAACTCAGTAAAAACTTCTCCTTATAAATGGAAAAGCGACTTTAAGTTGACTCGCCGTGAACAAGTAGCGGTGACCAGACTTAGAATCGGTCACACGCGATTAAAAAATTTATATTTGTTAACCGGCGAAGTGAGACCAATGTGCGGTGTTTGTAATAAAACACTGACAATCAAGCATCTAATAGAAGAGTGTACTATACATGAGGACCTCAGAAAGAGGTTCCGTCTTACAAATAATATCAGTGCTGATCTGGATAATGGAAATGAAGAAAATATAGTTGCATTTCTACACGCCAGTGAACTTCTTAAAAGTCTATAAATGAAAGTTTAAAGCTGTGATAAAAGATACTCTAAGCGGTAGTTTATATATATATATATATATATACATAAAGAAAGAAATGGTATTGATAAGTTTAATTTTAATTTTAATATCATGGTCTTTTGAGAACCTTATCTCAAATTTTAATATCGGGGCCCTTTACACCCCGTAAGTGTTTGTGATTGTCCTTGTCTTTTATGTCTTAAATGTTTTGTGTACTTTGTGCTTTTAAATAAAATGTAAGGGCCCTTTACACCCTTACATATGACGATCCAGTATGGTAATTTCTTTTAAAGATTGTGACGAGGGCTAATGACCTTAGCAGTCGATGCCCATAAAATTCTAGATAAAAAAAAAAAAAAATTGTTGTTAAAAATTAAAATTTTTTTTTTCTATTAATATCATAGATTATCAAAATGTTTTATTTAATATTTAACCACCTGTCGAATAATATTCCGCCTTGGTTGAACCTAAGGTTAGATTTAATTATTCTAAATATTTCATTATTTGCTGGTTCAGTCAAAAAATAAAAAAAATAATTCTTTTATAATATAAATTATTTTTATTTACACGTGTAATAAACACGTGTTTATTTGTAATAAACACGTGTTGAATCTTTGAAGTATGGAAGAAGGTTGACTAAAAATAGAGTATTAGACAAAATCATAAGAGTAAAAGAAAGAGTGAAAATTTATAAACAGTACGAAAAAAGGTGAAATATTTTACTTTTACAAATAAAAAAAGAGGAAAAGAAACCCGAGTCTTAACACAACCTCTCCTAAAAATTACTTTTTAATTTTTGTTTGTTTAGCTATATCTTTCTTCAGAAAAGGATTTAATGATGATTTTTTTCATCTATGTTTTCTACACAATAAGCTATTAAATCATTATAAGAGAACTTTTTGCCCATCTCACTCTGTAGTAACAAAAAATATTTTTTTTAATTTAAAAAACAGTTAATTTATTTTAAGTTTAAATCCACCTAGCAAGTTACCCTTTGCAATTAGAATGTGAAAATATTTTTTTTTTTAACACTTAGTATTTCTTAAAAAACAGTTACTGATAAATTTTCTTCCTATCCTAGAAAATTACAGCTTTTTTTATTTATTACTATGGCTATATCTTTTTTAAAAAGATTAAAAAAATTATTGGATTTACCTAAAAATTTACTCTTTTTAATTTATTATCTTTACTTAGGGATTTAAAAAAAAATATTTTTACCCGAACGTTTCTGCTTGAGTATGAGAATCACCCCTCCCCAAAAAAATTCCTAATTTCTAATTTGTAATGATCAAAACGTATTTTGTTAAACAATAATGCCACTAAAATAATGTAATATCCTTGGTAGGAGACCTCCCAAATTAAAAAAAAATTCGAAAAAACAAATCTTTTTTTTTATCTTCAGTCATTTGACTGGTTTGATGCATATCTTCAAGATTCCCTATCTAGCGTTAGTCGTTTGATTTCGGTATACCCCGTACATCCTACATCCCTAATAATTTATTTACATATTCCAAACGTTGCCTGCCTGCACAATTTTTTCTTTCTACCTGTCCATCCAATATTAAAGCGACTATTCTAGGATGTCTTAATATGTGGCCTATAAGTCTGTCTCTCCTTTTAATTATATTATTCCAAATGCTTCTTTCTTAATCTATTTGCTGCAACACCTCTTTGTCACTTTATCCACCCATCTGATTTTTAACATTCTCCTATAGCACCACATTTCAAAAGCTTCTTATCTTTTCTTCTCAGGTAACTCAATCGTGCAAATTTCAATTCCATATAAAGCAACGCTCCAAACATATTTTCAACAGTCTTTCCTTGACATTTAAGTTAATTTTTGATGTAAACAAATTATATTTCTGACTGACGGCTCGTTTGGCCTGTGCTATTCGGAATTTTATATCGCTCCTGCTTCGTCCCTCTTTAGTAATTCTACTTCCCAAATAACAAAATTCGTCTACCTCCATAATCATTTCTCCTCCTATTTTCACATTCAGTGGTCCATCTTTGTTATTTCTACTACATTTCATTACTTTCGTTTTGTTCTTGTTTATTTTCATGCGGTAGTTCTTGCGTAGGACTTCATCCATGCCATTCATTGTTTCTTCTAAATCCCTTTTATTCTCGGCTAGAATTACTATATCAGAAAATCGTAGCTTCTTTATCTTTTGACCATGTACTGTTACTCCGGATCTAATTGTTCTTTAACATCATTAACTGCTAATTCTATGTAAAGATTAAAAAGTAACGGGGATAGGGAACATCCTTGTCGGACTCCCTTTCTTATGTTCTTCAATTGTTACTGTTGCTGTTTGGTTCCTGTAAATGTTAGCAATTGTTCTTCTATCTCTGTATTTGAACTCTAATTTTTTTTAAATGCTGAACATTTTATTCCAGTCTACGTTATCGAATGCCTTTTCTAGGTCATAAATGCCAAGTATGTTGGTTTGTTTTTCTTTAATCTTCCTTCTACTATTAATCTGAGGCCTAAAGTTGCTTCCCTTGTCCCTATACTTTTCCTGAAACCAATTGGTCTTCTCCTAACACTTCTTCCACTCTCCTCTCAATTCTTCTGTATAGAATTCTATTAAGATTTTTGATGCATGACTAGTTAAACTAATTGTTCTGTATTCTTCACATTTATCTGCTCTTACTTTCTTTGGTATTATGACTATAACACTTTTTTTGAAGTCTGACGGAACTTCCCCTTTCTCATAAATATTACACACCAGTTTGTATAATGGTTTATTAAATTTAGATTCCCATTAATTTAAAATCAATTTAGTGAATATTATCATTATAAATAAGTCCCCTGATGCAGGAACTCTCAAATAACTTAATGTGATATGGAAATACTTTACGGCTTAGTCAGAAACGTTTTTCATAAATGATTATATAATTTAATCCCGGTGTAGCCGGGAAAGTTTTACAATTCATTAACGGGTTTTTTATTCGATTATCCACAAGTAGTAGAGGTGAGTGTGCAGGATTTATTCATGTTATCTCAGGGAACGCTTTAAAACCATACCAATGCTGTAGCTCCCTTGGGGATAAAGTTGTCAATTAAAGTTATTCATGGAACAAGAAAGAATTAATATTTAACAATTAAATTAATTTCTGTTACCATAGCAATAAAAATAAATTATGAATTTTTCGTTGTTATATATGTGCGTAACTTAGTTACTGTGTTTAATAATTTAGTTTCTTTTTCAGGTTTCCATAAAGCCTGAATACTTTAATTGTTATATATATATAAGATTTACATTTAATTATACTAAAACAATCCATATTTAATATAAATCGCTTCAAACAAAAAGTATTATTTTTTAAACCAACAATTAACATTTAACTTTTCTTTTAAAATTATTCTATTGGTATGGAAAAAGTACCATGGAAGACCACTGGAAAAAGTATCTTTATAAGATAGAAGAAAAATCATACAATCTAATGATTTAAGATTTTCATAATGATTTTACGTTCATAAGAAAAATAGGTTTTTGTGGTTTTTAAATCGGTTAGAAATAATTTATTCTGAGAAAATAATTATTCGTTCGTCAAACTTAAGTTAAAAATTTCTATAAATTTTAGCTAATAAAATATAACAAATTAAAATAGTAATGATAATAATAATATTTAAAATATAGAATAGTTAAAACGAGTAAAAAAAAATTACAATTTTTTGTGTTCAGACATTTAAAATGGTTGCCAAATTAAAAATTCATAAATAAAATTTTAATATTTTTTATAGTGAAAAAAAAAAAAAAATTAAATGTGATTTTTTCCCAAATTTCATTAACATACACCAAACGGTTCTTTAGTAACGAACTTCTATTAAAAAAAGTGAAAGAAAATAAAAAAAAATTAGAACCCTAAAAAAGAATATTTGTGGATTTAAGTCTTACCATGTAATTTTTTATAAACGATTTATATTTTTACAAAATATATTTTATACAGATAAAAAAATATGTTGCTAAATTCACAGAAAAATTGAAATAAAAGCAAAACTCATTTCCTGTTTTTAATCCCGTTCCTGCTTTACTATAATTACTTATTTACTTTTCTTTTAATACCAAAGAATCCGTTTTAAAATTAACAACAGAATAAAAACATTTAACTAAATAAATTATTTTACGTAAATGAAATTTTTGAGATTTTAAATTAAAAGCGAGGAAATAGATTTTTAAGCAACATATTTAAAATAACAATAAATTAAGTTTTAGTAAAATTTCAGATTTTTACTTATATTTATATTAACATCGTTTTGTAATAAAAGCATCGTGAAGTTTTATAAAATTTTAATTCGTTAATGGTATATTTTAGGTTTGCCAGATGTGTGTGAATTTGTTTAGTTTATTTGTAAACTTTATTCGTAATTGAGGAATTGTATTCCGTGCACTACGAATAATGATTTTTTTTTTGCAAAGATTTATTAATACTGCGTTTGTGCAGTTTGTTTCCGCAAGACAAGTAGGTGATCTTGAAACGAGAAGGGGTGATTTTTTATTATTCATTGGGTGTACGTCGCCTTGGTAAGATTGAAACTGGTTCTTTCTTGAATGATTATTTCCTATCGAACACATCTTCCGTAAACATGGATAAAAAACGTAGAAAATAAGGCCATTTCTCGTTAAATTTTTTAGGAACACAGGTTTCTAATTGATATAGTATATAAGCGATTTAGAATTCGAACATATTACAAATATGTTATCCGTATGTATGGAAAAAGTGATTCCGGCTCTTTCTGTTTTGTTTTATAAACATTATGGTGCTTGTAGATTCCTCTTTGTAACTTTATTTTCTTGTATGAATAGTAAAGACATCATTTAAGTACAAAATAATATCTATCAGATACTATTTATATTCCTGGGTGAAAAAATTTACATTACCATCTGGCTACTACGTCCCCAAAAAATATACAGAGTGCGAATGTCCATGATGAGTCAGCCTTAGGTTTTATACGGATTTGAATACCTGGATACCGATATTCTTTGGTTGTTGTTTTTCAATTAATCACACATCTCAGGGATGTGTCAACTTGAGGCTGTAGAAGATTAAGATTACGAGTACCTTGTATAAGGGCGTGTGCGAGACAATTATTCTATATAAGGCCCCCGTTTGGACGGAAAGGCTAAAATTTAAAAGCTATCGGGATATATTATTAAGAGCTCAACGCCCTCTATTATTAACGGTAACGAAAAGTTACCGTACTATCTCACCGGTGGCAATCTTGGTGGTTGCAGGCGTGAAACCGATAGATTTAATTGGTCAAAAAAGCAGCAGTGTCATGTTGCTAAGAAATCAGGTGAATTGACTTCAGAAAATGTTCGCGAGGTAGAACGGCATGGTAATGCTTTATAGCAGGTCAGATGGGATAAAGCAGAGGGTAAGCGTTATACGCATGATCTCTTCCCAGACTTTGTTGGTTTGCGGGGGGCCCCTTGGATCCACCTTAACAAGTATGTGACGCAATTTATTTCAGGTCATAGCGCCTTCCGAGACAGACTTCAGTGATTTGGCCTGGTGGATTCAGTTGTGTGTCCAGATTGTGGAAAACTAGATGACGCATACCGTGTAATTTATGAATGTGCGAAATATGAACTTCTGTGCGCGGAGACTATTTATCGGTTCTACATTAGATGTCCGTAAAGATTGAAAAAACCGGACCGAATTGGTAATTGTTGAAAATTTCATCTGGTACCTGGTAAGAGAACGGATTTCCGAGGGAATTTAGGGTTCCGCTGGTTTTTCCTGTATCGTGGTTTTCTTATTCTGGTGTTATGAGGTTTAGTATAATATCTTGTTTATTTAATTTTATTGTTGAGTTCGTTTTTTTTTTATCTTTTATGTTATGCGATGGTTGCGTATTGAAATTAACTTCTAACCTATCGGGTAGGTAGTTGCATTTATAATTTCAGTTCCTTCATGTCACTCCGTCTTGTTAAAAGACTCGGTATAGATGTATTTTTTTTTAACGAGTTCATTTCCTAGTACTACACTGATGCGAATATCACATGTGGTATTTGGTGGCATCCTGACTGAGGCATGAACAAGGCTGAGAGATGCCTTTTTCGAGGATTTTCCGGTAAAGCACGTAAAAGCTAGGTAGGAGGGGGTAGCGCACCGGATTGGTCTAGTGGTGAACGCGGCTTCCCAAATCAGCTGATTTGGAAGTCGAGAGTTCCAGCGTTCAAGTCCTAGTAAAGCCAGTTATTTTTACACGGATTTGAATAATAGATCGTGGATACCGGTGTTCTTTGGTGGTTGGGTTTCAATTAACCACACATCTCAGGTACGGTCGAACTGAGAATGTACAAGACTACACTCATACATATCATCCTCATTCATCCTCTGAAGAATTATCTAAACGGTAGTTACCGCAGGCTAAAACAGAAAAAAGAAAGAAAAGGTATGGAGATGGTGATGTGGCGACCGAAACTGGCAAGTGGATGGTTTCTTCTGCTACGGGTTCAGGATGGTCTCCATTTAATCACCATTGTTATCATTATTATATTTTTTGAAACTTATTTTTCTGTTACAAAATCTGTTTTGTCAATCTTAAAATTTGTTGTAGATATTTTATCTTAAACTCTTATAATACCGGCCTTTAAAATCTCTTTTGATGAAGATTTTTTTTTTCTTGTGAAGAAATTTACTCTTAAGAAATCCTTTCTGCATTGCACGTGCCTTTCCTTCTCTTTAATCTTGCTGTATTAAATTATTTATTGACCTATTTATTGCTTATCTCTTATTATCCACGTGTATTTATTTTCTTTTTTTCTTTAAGTTCTTATACTTTGAAGAAAATGATTAATATTATCTTGGATACATATAACCCATTTATTTTTAAATATATATATATATATATTCTTTGTTGTAATATATATTAAGAATAATATTTTATACTGCATTTTACACTGGATCAATTTAAATTTTTGCGAAGATGGTTTACAAAATTTAAGTTAATTTGTACAATTTTTACATTTACTATTTAAGTGTACGTATATTATTAAAAATCTGATAAAATATAAAATTTATTGCATTCTTTTACGCCATGTTATAGTTTTATATTATAAAGAATTCAATAAATTCTTATTAAATAATTATTATTATTATTAAATAATATTAAATAATTTAATAAAAATGACTTTATAACGTAATCGAACTATAATTTGGAATTTTGTTACGTCAGCGTTAATAAAATTGTATTTATAATATATTGCTATTTTATCACCAGCATTGCTGTGATTTAACGCAAAATATTATTTACTAATATTTCTTGATGTAATTTTCAATTATTTCATTGGTTTATACTTAACAAATTTTAGATCTGTTAAAAATTAAAATACAAGATGTCCCATATAAAACCCAACCCATCAATCACTCATCCATGAAATTTCAAAAGTCAACCTTACTCCCCTACTCGTTACTGAAATGGACTCGTCTAACATCTGAACATCGCGGCGATGCAGTAGAACACTACCAATAGTAACAACATTGCAATCATAACGTTCAGTGTATTGCTAGAGACAACATGGTGCTTTCGCTAGATGAACGTGTTTTCATTGTCGAGTTGTACTTTAGTACAAAATCAGTGGTTGCAGTGCAAGATTTGTTTCGCCATAAGTACCCAGATAAACCAGCTCCTAAAAAAAACATCAGTGTTAAGGTTAGTTGCAAAATTTAGAGATACCGGTTCTGTTAATAATAAGGAATACAAAAGATCTGCGTCAGCGTTGAATACAGATGTAGTCACTGAAATCAAAGACCGATTACTCGCCTCGCCAAATAAATCGACCAGACGTTTGTCTACTGAAATTAATTTGTCTAAATCGACTGTTCATCGGGCGACCAAACAATTACAATTATGACCTTATCTCATTTAAACGGTTCATCAACTTCTTGAGTCCGACAAAGAAAAACAGCTACAATATTGTCAACGGTTCTGTCGATTTCTGCGTGAGAGAATTAATGTTATGGATTCGTTATTTTTCATAGATGAAGCACGGTTTCATTTGGATGGTTACGTAAATAGTCAAAACAGTAGAATTTGGAGTGTTAAAAATCCCCACGTTTATCACGAAAAACAATTACACCCGCAGAAGCTGAGCGTGTGGTGCGCGATATCGCGGAAGAAAATAATCGGTCCTATTTTTTTCGAATTCACTATTAATGCAGAACGATATCAGGATATTTTATTTCAGTTCATTGCACTCTTGAACAATTTAAAGTCAATATTGAACAAGCTGTATTAAATATCCAGCCACAAACTTTGAAAAAAGTTACAAGAAACGCTATAAAAAGAATTGAAGCTTGTATTGAAGAAGATGGCGGCCACTTCCAACATTTACTCTAAATGTAAGGTAATGGATGGTAATAATAAAAATTACATTTCCATTTACACATGCCTTTTTATTATTTTAATACCTACCAATATAAGGTTGGGTTGCGTTTTATATGGGACACCCAGGATTTTAATTTTTTTTTGTACAAACTGCCAAAAAAAAACATTGCTGATCACCATTGCTTTTTAATATAAAATAATTAATAATTAGGATAATTAGAAATCCCTTTCAGCTTACCGGAAGACGGTGGTAGATTTAACCGTTGCTAAGTAGGGGTTAAAAAAGATTTCCACCTTAAGTTAAGAAAAACTAAAAATTTACTGTGGTTGCATGTGAGTAAAAATTTCACACGTTTAGCATACGATAAGACCCATCTTCTTACAATTCCAGTGATATTTTGGTCATCCCTTACCGTAAGGGTTGGTCATATCAGAAATTTTTACAGATAAAAGTTTTAGGTAATGTTTATAGGACTAACGAACAATTTAAACCGATTCAATACTGTACCTATTAAAGGAGGTATATTTTTTTGTCTCCGAAACCCAATTTTTCCACTGGTGATATCAAAAAACTTTACTTAGATACGTTTTAGGCCTTTAACCAAAGAATAGTAGGAAATTGAAACGAATTCGATGTTTTACTTAAAAAGAAAGTTATAGCGAAATTTTGTTTTTTAGAAAAAGCCCTCCCAAAACTACCCCCACGGTCCGATTTTGGCCGTTAACGAACTGGATGGAGAGTATGGGTTCTTATAATTTATATATAAATTTGAAAGTGATTGGCGGAAAATTACGGTAGTTATCGTGTCTACAACAAAGAGAAAAAAAGAAAAAAAAAATATATATATATATATATAATTGCGGTTAAACCAGTAATTACTTACGCGAGCGAGACATTATTTAGATTAAATCAGAAAGAAAGGACTGAACCTTTATTTTAAATTGAACGCAGGATTCTTAGAACCTGCATAAACAAAAAATATAAACATGAAAATCAGTACAGATTATTGCCTAATAAATTTCTGTACGAAAACTTGGAATCCTTAATCGATACTATGAAAAAGAAGCGAATTTCTTTCTGTCCACACTTGTTAAGATTACCGCAGGATAAGATTACTAAGAGAATTATCGATCGATTTTGGTCTTTAAAAAATTCGCCATTATGGATCAAAGAAATTAAAGAAGAGATGCAAGAATTAAATTTGACTTACGAAGATTTACTTAATAAATCCGAAAAATTAAAATTTGTTATTAAAGATCCGAATACCAACTTTAAAGTAAGAACTTTTAATTATACAAAAAGGGTTTATTCAGAAGAGGATCGTAAAGCAAGATCATTAAGAATGACTAAATATTAGGAGAAAGTAAAAGCTAAGAACTTAAAGGCCAAAAGATCGGCAAAAAAGACTTGAATTATTCTGACTAAATGGTCGTTTGCGGCCTTAAAAATTAAAATAAATAAATAAATATATATAATTGTATGTAGAAACTTTTGAACTGACTGTGGTTTTCGGGTCTGGTGGATTTGAAACGCGAAGATATTTCGAAATTTTCTGGAAGTCGAATCGTGGTACCTATTACAATAGATAGCTTTCTTATGAAATCTACCTAAAAGGAAAAGACTGGGAGTTAGAGCTGTGTTAGAAAGCAGCTAAAAATGTTCAGGATTTTGAAGTTTTCGTTGTAAAACCTTTTTTTTTTGTCAGTAAGGTAAATTGATGAACGTTTTTTTAGTTGCAATTGGTAAAAAAATTTAACAAAATCATGTGTAAGTAAATAAACCATGTAACCTTTTTGCGGCAGGCTGTAAGCCTGCCCTTTTTCTGGTGTGTGTGTATATATATATATATATATATATATATATATATAAAACTTGTCTTGATTGATTCATAATCAATGCTCAGTAAAAACTGCTGAATATAAGTTGATGAAAATTTTTATATACGTTCTTCTTCTTACGGTGTAAGTTCACACACAATAAGAAAGGATTTTTGAAATTTCCGGATTTAAAGGATTAAAATGGGTAACAAAGAAACTTTCTATTTTTTTTAAATTTCTTGTTAACAAATGAAGAGCTTCACCTTTAGTGTGTCTAATCTTCAGGTAAATATCTAAAAATTAATTTCTGGATTTTTTGAAATTCCAGGTTTAAAGGGTTAAAAATGATTTTTTTCTAATTTTTTTTTGAAACCTGGCTATTTTTTTCAAATTTACCTACAACAAATGAAGTATCAATTTGATTTTTGGTGTATGTAATCGTCATGTGAATATCTAAAAAGAATTTGCAGAATTTGTAAAAAGAAAGGTAAAAAAATTTCCCCATTTTTGTTTATACCAAATAAGATATTTACAAAATTTTGGCAGGCAAATACTCTTTAAAAATCAGTAGGATAAATCTTTAAAAATTATATACGGTTTTTTTTTAATTTGTATTTTTTAAGGGATTGACAGTGTACAGCGGTAAAGGATCTCAGTCGTTCAACTAACACAACCACTGCTACTGCAACTGTTTGTGAGATGCGACTGGCTGCACCTGCCTCCGGTTATTTAACTAAAAAACAAAAGAAAATAAAGTTGACGACGACGCGAAACGCAAGTAACCATATGGCGTGGGCAGCGGGATGTTATTATTTTTTATTTTTTTTATTTTATTTATATTGTTAAAAAAAAAATTAAAAAAAGGTTTTTTCTTAAAAGTGATTTTTAAGCATCATAAAAAGATGCTTAACGGTTTATTTTTGCTTTTTATAACATCAACTGTAAAACAATTTACCTATTTAGATATTTATTCTCATAATATCCAACACTACACGTTGCTAAAAGACCACGGACGTAAATAGCCACAGACAAACTAACCACTAAAGAAATAATTATTAATTACCTTTATAGAGAAAGAAACAACTATAAATTATTTTCAGTTGTACAGAGTTATCATAAAAGAATTGTGCGGTTTCAGTAATTCATAGGAAGATTGTAGGAAAATTTGAAGATGTTATATTGGTATCCCTGAAAGCCTCCAACCCAAAAATTTGTTTATCAGCAGTTGTAACCACAACGTCAGTTCTTGTATTGTTGTAGCGGTGAGTTTAGTGAGTTACTATGTTCTCGGATAAAGACAAAGCAAAGTGTGTTTTATTGATGGCTGAATTAAAATCCGTAATTTTAGTTCAACGTGCATTTCGACATGAATTTGGAAGAGATCCGCCACACAAAAATAATATAACACGTTGGTTCAAAAGATTCGAAAAAAACCGAATCGGTTAAAAAACAGAAATCAACCGGCAGACCAAGTGTACCAGACGAAATGGTTGAACTAATTAGATAATCCAATCGGCAATTAGAAGTCCTGGGAAGTCCATCCCCCGTCGAAGCGTCGAATTAGGTATTCCAAAATCAACAGTTCACAACGTTTTACATAAAAAACTGAAATCACACGCTTATAAAATCCAGATACTGCAGGAATTGAAACCCGATGATGGTGTAAAACGTTGCAATTTCGCTGTTGAAATTTTGGACACAATAAGTGAAAACGAATCATTTTTAGACGATATAATTTTTAGAGACGAAGCTACATTCCATGCGAATGGATGCGTTCACAGACACAATTCACGAATATGGGGCTCTGAAAACCCACACGCAATTATTGAGAAACAACGCGATTCGCCTAAAGTTAATGTTTGGTGTAGTGTGATGAAAAATCGTGTAGTAGGGCCTTTCTTCTTTGCTGAAAAAAATTAATGAAGTTGTGTATCTTGACATGTTAACCGATTATTGCTTTCCTCAGCCGGATGAACACGAAAACATTCATCGACTTCATTTCCAACAAGATGGTGCTCCCCCGCACTTCAATGCATCGGTCACGGACGCTTTGAACGAAAAATTTGGAGATCGATGGATAGGCCGGCAAGGACCAATACTTTGGCCTCCAAGGAGTCCAGACCTGACACATTGCGATTTTTTCTTGTGGGGTTACAACAAAAGCGTGTTTTATACATAACAAATTTGTGACCTAAACCGCTTAAACACAGGATTAATGAAGTAATGACAACCATTAATGAAGAAATGTTAACTAATGTTTGGAGAGACGTTGAGTATCGTTTGGACATTTGTCGAGCGATTAGGGGCGCACTTATTAAAATTTATTAATTATGTAAAAAAATGTTTGAGACGACAAATTTGAAAAATAAAAAACATAAACTGTAAGTAATTCTGTTTTAATTTAAACCATGTTCAAAACCGCACCATTCTTTTATGATAATTTTGTATATTACTCTTTACGTCGCGTAACATGACAACAGGCAGAAGATACACCAGTGGATTATTTTATTACGTGCTCTCTCAGCGGGATTTTTTTTTTTAGTTAATAGGTATGAGGGTGATTCATTAATTAAAGAGACAATTTTCTCTAGAGCTAAATCGATTTATTTAGTCAACGCGGCATATTTTCCTCTTTTCAGAATAATCACCAGCTATATTAAATACTTTTGTCTTATTCTGAATAAGCTAATTTGTGCCTGCTGTTAAGAAACATTTGTCTTTATAGCAGGGCTAATTTAGCACATTTTGTTTGACATCGTCTGTACCAGTAAACTTCCTAACACGAAGCGCCTCCTTGAGTGAACCAAAAAACTGATGGGGCCAAGTTGAGACTGTTTGGCTATATGAGGTAGTACTTCCCGATAAATTTCTAGATGGTTTCTCGACTTTCCTGAGCCTTATGAAGCCGAACGTTATCGTGAATCCGAATTATAACTTTGCGCTAAGATCTAGGGCGGTTTTTAAATACTACTGTCGTTAGTTTCTTGATAAACTTTTTACAGTAGTATTCGCTTTGCTAATCTTTTAGAAAATCTACCAAAAACTGGGCTTTTTGAAACCCAAAAGATTGTCATTATGATTTTTCCTGCTGTTTATCGGATTCGAAATTTTTTCTTGACAAGTGAACTCGTGTCTTCTACTTCATGCTCGGTTTTCTTGATTTCAGTTCATAATGATAAATCCAGGTATTATTACAAACACACCGGGTTGGTCTAGTGGTGAACGCGTCTTCCCAAATCAGCTGATTTGGAAGTCGAGAGTTCCAGCGTTCAAGTCCTAGTAAAGCCAGTTATTTTTACACGTTTGAATACTAGATCGTGGATACCGGTGTTCTTTGCTGGTGGTTGGGTTTCAATTAACCACACATCTCAGGAATGGTCGAACTGAGACTGTACAAGACTACACTTCATTTACACTCATACATATCATCCTCATTCATCCTCTGAAGAATTATCTGAAAGGTAGTTACCGGAGGCTAAACAGGAAAAAGAAAGAAAGGTATTATCACAAGTTAGGATATTGTGCAAAAAGCATCACAATCTTGCTGATACTGTTATTTCAGCCCTTTGCCTATGGAAAATCTTTTGTATCCTTATTGGTGATTGTCATTTCTGTTTGAATTCATCTTGCGTTTATTTTACAATACATGAGCTTGTCGGTGATAATTTTATTAACTGTACCAACACTTGCTTGTAATTTATCAGCTATATTGTCAAATGTAATTCGTCGGTCTTCATCGATGGATGAGTGTATGCGAGTTTCAAGCAATGGATTTAAAACTTCAATTGGATGTCCAAATCGGTGCGCACGTCAGTTCCCTGAAGTTTTGTAAAATTCGCTTGTAAAACTTTCTGCGGTTCATAAAACCTTTTCCGTATTGTTTGGTAACACGAAAAAAGATGGTAAATCTTTTTGCAATTTCGGAAAGCAAAAATCCCGATTACTGCATGCTGTTCCACTAATTCACAAACTTCAAAAGGACTCAACATTGTAAAATGAAATTTGACGTTATAAAAAAAACAATTTTACACAAAATGTCAACCAAAAGTCATCGCATGGTTATCAACTTACTGTTATGAAGGTATCGTAAATCTCTTATCAAATTTTTTTCCCTTCACAGCTATTTGTGTCTTTAATTATTGAATGAACGAACATCATAAAGTTTTTGTTTTATTATTTGTTCATCTATCGTTATCTTACTTGTCTATTAATTAATCATTACTTAATTGTAATGTTTAATTAATCTTTCGATTGAAGTAAAATTATGATTTTTAATAAAATATTTTTCATAGTATTGTTAAAGATATATCAAAAAAAAAACTTTTAAGCTTCCGGGACACCATTAGATATCGTTTCGAGGATGAGATGAAATGGCAATTTTGTAGCGTGTGAAAATGCCATTCAAGATCGGGGGATTCGGACCCGGAACCTCCGAATAAAAGATTGAGACGCTACCACTCGCCACGTAGACCAGAATTGTTAAAAATACCTAAAAAAAAAAACATGTTTTTTAACACAAAATTTAAACACTGTACGCAACCATTTATCCAGAATGCTTACATTTTGCAGAAACGATGATGACAGTCAAAGAATTGAGACTGGAAAAAAGTATTTAACCAGAAAGGACAATTTTCAGAAGGATTTTATTAACTAAATATAAAAGTAATCAAAATATTTATCAAAAATTTGAAAAAAATAAAAGATATTTTATTAATTTACGATCACATGAAATGAATGGTGGAAAACATTAAAAAACGAATTTCTAATTATCTTCTAAATTAAATATTAAAGATCTAAAGAAGAATAAATTTTAAATCGAAATATTTCCTGAAATAAAATTTAAAAAAAAGAAGACTTTCTGGAAAACGAAGCGAAAAAGGATGAATTTTTTTCTAAAAAGAGATAGACGAAGTTAATCAAAGATTGAAAGAAAGAATAAATAAACAAATGCAAAGTAAAGAGGTTAGTTAATGCGATCCATAGATGGTGTAAACGGAAAAGAAATAGGTACCTGGTGATAAATCTTGACTTACCCAACTCTGGATGTAATAATGTTAAATAAATAAATAACTCTGGTAATTTAATGGTACCAGTTAAATGAAAGTCGTCTGTATTGATTGGATTTTATCCTTACTTTTATCTTAAGAAAAATCTTCCCTGATGTATTTTATTGTTACGCAATTACTAGATTTTAAGAAATAATTTTTTTTTTATTTTATTCGGTTTAAATTTTTTTAGGCACTATAATTTTTTTATCCACTAAAAAAAATAAAAAATAAAATATATATATATATACAATTTTTTTTCTTTAAAATTTCATGAAAAATGTACCAACGTTAGGACTAATGGCTGTAAAAGAATAAAAAATGAATTATAATATTATTTTTATCATAAATATTGCCTAATATTGCGCTTTCTGTAATATATAACAGTAAACCATATAAATGTACCACTTTAAATACATATTGTATACAAACGGCTGATATTGTTGTATAGCATCTTATTTGATGCGTTGGAATGTTAAAAAGAACGTTAGCCGAAAGAGAAAAAACACACATACACGTAAAAAGCAGAAGACAAAGTATGTTACTTTAAACTAAAGTACTAACACAGAAGTTTAGTGCCGCTATTCGTTACGTATTCATATCACAACAGAGGCCATAAACCAAGTCCAAGGGGCGAGACCTTTTCTCTTATCCAACCAAGTCATCCCATGTATCTTTCTTTTATTTTTTCTGCTTCTTCTTCTTCTTCCACTGTCCTAAGTGGTAGAGTTTCTTTCTCTTATTTTTATGTTTTTTAATTTTTTTTTCTTTGATCACTTTCTTGGGTTGCTTCTTTATTGTTACTCTACTAACTACTACCGTACATATGTAACTTTGGATTGGTGCCTACTGTATTTGGATTGGATATATATACACACACGTATAAATATGACATGCAAGTTTTAACAAGGGCCGTATATACATCATTTTTAAATCTATTCATAAATTTTATACTCATACAGAAAGTATGCTTTCCAATTGACAGTTTTGTATGTATATAATAAATAAATATACACACACACACACACACACACACACACACACACACACACACACACACACACACACACACTCGCACACATTTATTTAGAGTGATTCACGAAGAATGAAACAAACTTTCAAGTCATGTTATACTGCTGCAAATATAAAAGAGAATTCAAAAAAACGTAGTTCGCAAACTCTACGTTAGCGAGTTGCGTATAGATATCGTGGATACCAGTGTTCTTTGGTGGTTTGGTTTCAATTAACCACACATCTCAGGAATGGTCGAAATGAGACTGTACAAGACTACACTTCATTTACACTCATACATATCATCCTCTGAAGTATTATCTGAAAGGTAATTACCGGAGGCTAAACAGGAAAAAGAAAGAAGAAGCGAGTTGTGTATAGCAAATGATTTCTTCCTGATTTCTGCTCCTTTGGTAAAATTATACGAGTTTGGTAATTCTTTGGACCCGTATTAAGGTTGGTGGTAGATTTAGTATTTTTTTTTTTTTAATAAAATCTGACCTAAAAATTTGAAAAAAGTAGGTCTTGGAACCTTATCTTTAATAGTTTTTAAGAAATCTGGAGTAAAATAAAAAAAAATATTAGGTCAAAAAATGGACTATTTCATATTTAGCGTAAAATAACATTGTTAAATAGGTAATAAACACATAAAAGCTTTTAACCATACTTTTATTAAATTTGCTTCTGAGTAAAATGTATTTAAAGTCTGCAAAAAATAAATACTAAGTAAGATTTTTGAAGTTTATAAAAGCAAAGCATAACAAAATGTTGACGATGTTAACTCGGTAATAAATAAAACAAAAACCTTTATTCGGATTGGTCTAGTGGTAAACTTGTTGTAAACCATCTGATTTCGAATTCAAAGTTCTCAAGTTCAAATCCTAATAAAGGTTTAAATACAAAATTGTGGATACCGGATTCTTTGATTGTTGGGTTTCAAAAACACGCTCAGGAATAGTTGGCCTCGATTTGTTCAAGACTATGTACAGTTACATTATACTAATAAGTCGCTAATTACTTGAATTGTTGATGCAACTATAAATAAAAGTATTAAAAAAATACATTTTTAGCTTTAAAAGACAAATAAATTATTTATGAACGATCAAAATTAAAAAAAAAATAATGTGTAAAAAATCAAATAAAACAACAAATAGCTAATTTATTAAACATCATGAAAAATGTATTTTATCTTCATTTTTTTCATAAAATGGGAATCCCATTTAATAAAAACTGTTAATTTCAACATTGTTTTTAATTTGAAGGAGCAATTAACATTTAAATTTGTGAATAGTATAATGCGTGTATGTCATTATCTAACAATGCCTTATCAAGTTTCAAACGAAGAATACGTAGAGGTCATTCTTGTGTTTAGAAATTTTATATAATACCGATTTAACAAAGTTATTTTATGCCATGCATAAAATAGTATGCGACCCCAATCTTTTGTCTTTTGTCGTATATTTCTTGGAACCTGGATTTCGTTTTTCAATTTTTACATTCTTTGTACGAAGTAAAGGAAGTATTTTGATCGCGAAAAATGTTGGTTTACTGATTTAAACGGAAATATCTATTTTGAACATCTTTGTATCCATTTTCACTAGTTTCAACGTGACGTCTCTACGTACGTATGTAACTCGCATAACTAAAAACCGATTTGGTTCGTTAGGAACATTATAAGATCAAACTAGTTCATTCAGATCAATAAAACGTATGAATGTGTTTCGAACTGTTTTAGGTCTTATGTCTAAGGCATTGATTCCCAAAGTGGTCCAGGTGGACCCCCAGAGGTCCACGGGAGACTTGGCGGGGGTCTACGTTGGCGTGACAAAAAAATGGGGGTTCACAATTCGTAAGCGGGGGTCCACGAAAATTCATCTGGTTTCGATAGTGAAGAACTAAAATGTTAGCTTGACTTTGCGAATCAATCTAGGCAGATAATGTTTTGAGAAGCTTAGCGACTGTTATTTGTAAAAACAGTCGAAAGTAGCATGTTTAACTAGATTTTACTCACTTTTTGAATCAGTTGTAGAGTTTCTGGAAGGTAAAGATTCAGATTTAAAAGAAAACCTGATCACTGTGAAAGCTGACATCGCGTATTTGACAGATTTGTTCAAAAAATTTAATGAGATTAACTTACAATTACAAGGGGACAGTCTCAATTTAATAAAAACAAAGGGTGTAATTTCAGCTTTTTGAAAATTGAAATTTATGAAGCAAAATATTAGTCGGCGCGTATTTTCCCAGTTTTCAAACTTGTCACAGGTAGAACGCCTTGATGAGGATATTCAGACATACGTTTAACATTTAATTGCCCTGCATAATGACTTGAAAATCAGATTTGAAGATATTCTGACGATGGAAATACTACCACGGATCATAAATCCATTTGATGAAACGGAAGTGGAGAATGTGATATCACAAGAGGAGCTACTCGAGCTTAGCACTAATGAGCAGCTGAAGGTTAAATTTAAAAGAGGGTATCAAACATTTTGGCTGCAGGCAGAAATTCCAGAAAAATATCCTGGACTGTGGGGAATTGCGAGAAAGCTTTTGATAGTGTTTCCCTCGTCATATCTTATCGAAAAAAGTTTTAGTGTCGTTACAAACCTTTTATAAAAAAAAAGGAGCAGATTCAATATCACAGAAAGGGGAGATTTGCGCTTATTCCTAACAAAACTGAAGCCAAATATTGATAATTTGCTGTCAATCCATCAAGTACATCCCTCCCATTAAAATTGTAACTATTTTGTGATTGTCATTGTAGAAGTTACATTACGTTATTAATGTTTAATTTTAATTATATTACGACAATTTTATTATATTACATTGCAATATGATAACAATAATAATTAATAGCGTAATGATTATATATTTTAATAAATGCAACACAAAAAATATACTATTTTTCTTTTGCTTTTTACCAGTCTGAATGGGAAGTTTTCTAAATAAAATAAGTGAGAATTGATTGCTTTCTTGTGCTGTGAGTAGATGTCAAAAATGTAAAGTTGGATGGAAGCATTTTTTTTTGATCGGCCAACTTTTCTTTTTTGACATCCATTCACAGCACAGTCAATCAAAAATTAACCAATCAATTCTCACTTTTTTCGGAAGCTGTTAGTTCGTGGAACTCAGCCGTAACGCAAATTTTCATAGTTAGATCTAATTTTCACATTTTCCGTCGACTGGAAATATGGTAGAAATCTAGCTGCAGGGGGTCCACCGGAACCATCAAAAATAACTTTGGGAATCTCTGGTCTAAGGAATGACCAAACAGATTTTTTCAAATTTGATTCAAATATTTCAATTAGGCATTGACTATATTAATCATTTTTCAAAAATTCGTTATATTAGTGGGGTAATTAGAAAAAACTGATTTCGATTTTCGTCAGATAAAACCTTTTTCAAGCAAATTTATTAATTACTACAATGCATGTATAAATAAAAAATACAATTTTCAGTCAGATTTCACTTATTTATATGTTTTTTTTTTTTGCTCTATCTCCCATTGGCTAAAATATTTTTTTTTTAAAGTTTTTAATTCATATATAGACCTAACAAGAAATGTTACTAATTTTTTTTTTTTTTTTAATTATACACATCTCTGCTTAAAATGCAGAAAGGTTTTTTGAAAATTTTGTTTTCCTTATTTTAGAATTTATTGAATTGGGGATTCAATAAATTTCAATAAAGATTCAATAAATTTCTGAATAAATTGGGGATTCAGTAAATTTAGATTTACAAAAAACTTTACATAAGCAAATTTGTTAAGCTTACCCAGGGTGTCCCATATAAAACGCAACCCAACCTTACATTGGTAGGTATTGAAATAATAAAAAGGCATGTGTAAATGGAAATGTAATTATTATTATTACCATCCATTACCTTACATTTAGAGTAAATGTTGGAAGTGGTAAACGTTTTTCGTGATAAACGTGGTGATTATCAGCACTCCAAATTCTACTGTTATGGCTGTTTACGTAGCCATTCAAATGAAACCGTGCTTCATCTGTGAAAAATAACGAATCCGTAACATTAATTCCCTCACGCAGAAATCGACGGAACCGTTGACAATATTGTAGTCGTTTTTCTTTGTCAGGCTCCAGGAGTTGATGAACCGTTTGTATGCGATAAGGTCGTAATTGTAATTGTTTGTTAGCCCGATGAACAGTTGATTTAGACAAATTAATTTCAGCAGACAAACGTCTGATCGATTTATTTGGCGAAGCTGTCTTTGATTTCAGTGTCTGTATCTGTATTCAACACCGACGCAGATCTTTTGTGTTCCTTGTTATTAACGGAACCGGTCTCTCTAAATTTTGCGACTAACCTTAATACTGATGTTTTGTTAGGAGCTGGTTTATCTGGGTACTTATGGCGAAACAAATCTTGCACTGCAACCTCTGATTTCGTACTGAAGTACGACTCGACAATGCAAACACGTTCATCTAGCGAAAACACCATCTTGTTTCTAGCAATACACTGAACGTTATGATTGCAGTGTTGTTACTATCGGTAGTGTTCTACTGCGTCGCAGCGATGTTCAGATGTTGGACGAGTGCATTTCAGTAACGAGGAGGGGAGTAAGCTTGACTTTTGAAATTTCATGGATGAGTGATTGATGGGTTGCGTTTTATATGGGACACCCTGTATATGAGTATTTTTTCTTCCTTGTACGAAGTTAAGGAAGTATTGCGATCGCGAAAAATTTCGTTTTACAGATTTCCACGTAAATATCCATTTTGACCATCCCTGAATCCATTTTCACTAGTTCCGGCGTGTCGTCTGTACGTATGTATGTATCTCGCATAACTCAAAAACGATTAGCAGTAGGATGTTGAAATTTTGGCTTTAGGATTGTTGTAATATCCAGCTCTGCACCTCCCTTTTTGATTGCAATCGGCTGGACCAAGCGTCCAAAAAATATGGATTTTGGACTTTTTCTTAATTGCAGTAATAAGTCTTCATTGAGAGTCTTTCAATGATATATCATACGTGCTACTCATTTTCATTGGTTCCAGAGTAATAGCCAAATAAAATTTTAATTAATGAAATATTTGGATCTTACAAGGCGAAGGAACATAGGTTTGAATTCTCGAATTCGACTTCATTTATTTTTTTCTTAACTCTTTTTATTTAAATATATTTATTTAATAATTATTAACCTTTTATTGTAAAAAGAATTACAATAAACAATAATTCAATAATAACAATAAAAAAATGAAATAAATCAGAAGTTATTAGTGAAATAAAATTTTATGAATTTTTAAAAGTATGTATGTGTAATTTAATAGGCGTACAAGGAAGTTATGTGGTGTCCACATCAGATTTTTAAATAAAAATATTCCCTACCACTTAAAAAAATATATTTATTTGTTTTTTTGGCTATAAATTTTTTAATTTTCGTTATCAATAACCGGGTAACTCATACAATACTTTGGCAGGTTTTTTTTTTAGTAAAAATATATTAATTTAGATTTAATTTTCTTAACATAGACAGACAGATAACATTCGTATACATCCTACGGCCATGACATTTTATTTTACTCAACGTATAACTTATTTTAACTGTTGACGATTGACCGTTATGAAAATGATAATTTTAATTTTAATTATAATCACAAATATAACAATATATATATGCACGTTTACAAATTCATGGTTTTAAATAATCCCTGATGATGGAAAAATGACTCTGAAAGCGCTTGGATAATATATTAAAAAAATTGTTGGTAAGTGGAAATATATTATTTACGTAAAATAATTTAATTTCGTCAATGATATACATTGTATGAATAGAAAGCAATGGAAATTGTAGAATTTTGATACAAAGTATGAAAAAGAAGGAATGAAAGAAAATTAAAAACATTGGCCCAAGAATTAATGATTATAAGAACAAATAAGGCATCAAACACATTGAATATATCATAATTTTAAATAAAATAAATATAAAAAACTATTATTTGAGTATCTCGGATGAAGATTCATCTTCGATATGGCTTAATGGAGAAAAAAATTTGATGAAAAGAACAAGACAAAAGACGAAGTTCTATAAATTTTAGTTTTGAAAAGTAATGAAATAGATAAAATTCACAGATAAATTGTGAAATGAAAAAAGATATACAGAATTGAAGAGAGTTAAAATAAATTAATAAAGAATAAAAAACAGAAAGGGATTAGACAGTGGATAAAAAAACGTATCCAAGAGGAGGTACTAGAAGGATTGGGAGGTAGAAAGAGATGAAGGAGATGGTTACAATTAATTGATAATATTAAATTGGAAGGGGAAACAAAAAGGTTGATGGAGGATCGATTGGCTTGGAGACTGGCTATGTGCCTACGAGACCTGCCAGACGGTGGAACATTCATTATTGTAGGTCTTACGGACCTTTTTTTTTTGCAGTTGAAATATGTACTGCATGTGTCTTTTCTTTCTACCTTCTAACAAACATAAATTATAAGTAATATAGAAGCAGAATATGAAAAAAATGGTTATAAAATTTTAAAGCAAACTCTTTAAAATTATTCTAGTTATTATAAAATCAGTATCTTTATCTCCTATCAAATAAAATAACGAAACACCTTTAAATTTACTTAAATAAAAATTTTTACCTACAAAAATATTTTTGGGTTTTCACAAAATATCCGTGATAAATAATTTGAAAAAAATAAAATTGGTTTTTACCTGTATTTTAGTCGGAGAAACGGAGATCTTTTATAGGACCATACGGTCCGAACCATGGTAATATGGGATTCCCCCTTGTGACCTTACCCATTAAAACACCTTCTCCATTATGGGGCCGGGATAACGGAACGATCTTACGGTACTACCACAGCACTCTTTATGTTTTGCCTTCATCTACACTTCCATTGCTGGCTCCACACATCAAACCCCCCTCGGGTTACTGCTGTTTTTGTTATTTAAATCTCGACTTTTGGCCGGGGACCTGCCCCAAGGGAAATTTAGAGGGAATTATTCTTCCCTGGACTTTTTCTGCCGACTGTTTTCAGGTGATCTTAACCAATATCGTGGATTTATTTTCTGTGGGTAAGCGCGCCGAATTCTCTCCGTTATGCTTCGCTGTGATGCAGGAACCGATCGCTTTTGAACACCGTGTGTCTTCCTCCCTCAATAATTACATTCCCCAAAGTTTCTCAGCGTCCGCGCGCTCAAGTATGCTTTAAAATACTTATCATTGGAAAGGAACTGGGTCAATTCTTACTCCAGTTTTTCATTTTTTCGGCACTAACGATCCGGGTCATTCTGAGATTAATGTTAATTTTTTTTTTACGTACTGTAAACAAAAAAGAATTCAAAAAACTGCTGATTTACATTTGTAATCTCTCTATATTTATTTCCCGAATTATTGTATAATAACAGTAAAATACAGTAGAATTATCTGTACAATTAGTTGAAAATTTTATGTAATTTGTAAAACATAAAATATTTAGTAATAATTTCGTTGAGAACGATTTTTGGGTGTCCTGAAAGTTCATCAACCTAAATGGATATACTACCGTGTTTAAATTTTGCAGTCTCCCTTTTTAATGTTGAAAACAAACAGGAAGAATCCTTTCTTCCTGTCCAACAAAATTTAATTTCTTAAAACAAAACACTATATCGGAGGGTCAAACTTCTATTTTATTCTTTTTAAATAAAAATTAAAACTTGTTTTTGCTATTTCATTCCCACAAAGAAACTAAAAAGCATCCGTCTATCACTTGAAGCACGCCATCTAAAAGAATCATACTTGAAAAATATTATAAACATTTGGTCATAACTGCGCTATCTCTGTGTCAAGCCGAGAAATTTTTGAACAGTTCTCATATATGTATAAATATTTTTCTCCTTGTTATCTTATCTACTTTTAGGGATAGAACTGTTCATGGATTAAAAAGAATGCTCATGTCCTTTCCTGATTTGTAAGTAGATAGTTGTTTAATTTTTATATATACTTACAGTATATATTAAAGTAAGTAAAGATACGAAATTGTTCATTAAAAAAAAAATATAAAAAAATGAATATGGTATGTTTTTATTAAAAAATAATATTAATGTTATATACTAGGATGCTTTCTCATAAATATATATATATATATATATATAGTTACCACATGTATGTCTAATTTAATATCGGCCGGCGAACCTGGTAGCAATGATGTGAGCTGGCGCACAGTATACGGACGCACTGATACAAGCATCACTCCACCGCTCAGTTCTCTCACCATAGCGGCGTTGCAGCCCCCCCAATTCTCAGGCTCCAATAAAAGAGTGTCCAAGAGAGTGAATATTCAATTCGTCGCCGAACACCACCTGTAGAAGATCAAGAAGAAGAAGAAGAAGATGGAAGAAGTCAGAAAAAGTTCCCTGGCTGGTTCAAGGTGGGACCTCCCGGCGGATGCCAACATCTCCGCCGGAGCAGCAGGGCTGTCCGGCCCGCCGAGGGAACCGCTGGACGTGGACACTACCTTCCCGTTCCACCTCGCTGCGTTTCAATCGCCTGGCCGGCGGACTCGGCAGCAGTAACCGGCCCAGCGTAGTATCACTCGAGGAGAACTGCCTCGGCCGCGCCGGCACTGCGGGGCTCTGGGGGCCACTACTGCCACGCTGTAGTGGGGACCCAACTGCCGCTGAGGGAAAGCCTGGTCTGTATTCAATGGACGAGCCGCAACTTACCGAATTCGCCGGAGAGCAGCTTCCGGACCCAACAGCTCTTCTCACAGCTAACGGAAAAAAAAACGGTCCTTTTCAGAGCCACCACAAGGTTATGAATTACTAGCCGTCGAAGCCAATTGGCGGCAATATGTGTGTGTGTGAAAATTACGACAGAAAAATATCAAACACCCTCCAGTCTGTATTACAGTTTGGTTTTCCTCATCCTTTGTAAATATCAACATATGATTCATTTATATATTATACTGCACAATATTTATTATAAAATATAAAGCGACTTTTACAAATAGTTATCATAAAGTACATTTTAATCATCTACAAAAGCTATATATATAACTTTTCCTTGTTAAATTATTCTTAGAAGTAGAATTACTTCTCGCGTTCCCATGATTTTTCTAATAACCATTTGAATTTCATCTAGCGTTCTATGCTATAGATTATTCCAAGTATAGATCAAAAAGGACATCTCGTTAAAATTATAATAATGTGATTTTTATATTTTCAATATTATGGATTATCATTATAAGACATCCGTTCTACTCAGAAAATAGTTCAAGAAATTCATTCATATATGGGTAAATATTCATAATAGGAAGAAATTATAGAAATTTTTAATGCTGATGAAAGTAGCTCGTTATAGATTAACTACATTTTATTGATAAGTGTAAATATAGATTGATTAAGGAAAACGGAAAATTTCAGAATTTTAATAGGTAGCCCCGGACCAGTTTTATCAGCGTTGAATAACTAATAAAATCCAGCTCAAACCATCTTGTCATTTAGTTATCATGGTTACTTGGTGTTGTGGGCAAATTGTTTTCGGCAGCATGAAAGCTTTTTATAAAAATAATGACAGATGTGTGAATACAATTTCGCCACTAGTTTAATATTAATTTAGGACGCCATGATTATGTACAGTCAGTTGTGTAATTAACATAATGGTAGCTAATTTTATGGAGACAATTTCAGCAATGGGAAAAATATCAAGGTTTGCGGTTCGTTCGTACGTCAGATGATATTGAGAGACTACTCAAATTGGTTTCAAAAACGTCCTCACCGTTTAATTTGTCGTTTTGCAGTGTCGTTACACTTTAAAAGTATAAGTATTCAAAGAATACCACCGGGTTGGTCTAGTGCTGAATGCATCTTCCCAAATCAGCTGAGTTCCAGCGTTCAAGTCCTAGTAAAGTCAGTAATTTTTACACGGATTTGAATACTAGATCGTGGATACCGGTATTCTTTGGTGATTGGGTTTCAATTAACCACAAATTGCAAGAACGGTCGAACTGAGAATATACAAGACTACACTTCATTTACACTCAGACATATCATCCTCTGAAGTATTATCTGAACGGTAATTACCGGAGGCTAAATAAGAAAAAAGAAAGTATTCAAAGAATACAGTTTTAAGATTTACTTTACCATTCTAACATGTCGTCCAGGAACTGAAACCAAACGATTACATGATACCACATCAATTCTTTGAAAGAATTATAATGATAAATGAGGTCAATGACTTAGTTAACAAACTGTGGATGTGGAAAGAGGCGCATTTCCATCTTAACGGATGTATTAATAAACAAAAATTTTGTTTTTGGGTACAAGAGAATTCTACACAGCTACATCAGTGCCCACTATTAAGCTACAAGATTATCATGTTATCTTACGGCAAAACAGGTTTTATTTTTTTGAAGACGTAGGTGGTCTCAGTACAATCACATTAAATCGTTAGATCGCTCTGTTGAAAAACCTTTTTGCATAAAAACTACAGAGCTTTTCTAAGATTATTGGATAACGCTTGGTTTCTACGAGATGTAACATTCCATGGCTTCTCAGTTCTCCTGATTTATCTATGTAAGATTACTTCTTGTGGTATCACGTTGAAAACAGAGTATATAGTAGTCGTCAACCTGCTACGATAGAAGAACTAAAAGCCAAGATTCAATAATCAGTTGCTCGAGATATTCTTGTTGAATTGTTGCGCTGAACCCCGTGCAGAATTTTACTACGAGACTGCAAAAATATCTACGCATAGACGAAGCTCATCTTCAGAATGTGATCTTAAAAAAAAAAATTGAAGTGTATGCATCATAATTGAATTTTTTTTTCAATTTAATAATTTTTTTGTTAATTTAATTATAAATATAATTCTTTAATAAGTATATTTAATTTTTAAAATTTCCCATTATAAGAAAAAATTATTTTTATTTAGAAATTAAAAACCATCTGGGAACAACTATAGAATTCTTAATGGAATAGCTTAACGTAAATTCTAAATTTTATAGTGTTTGCAAATATTTAATTCAACTAAAAGCTTTTAAGTTTTATCCCGATGGTAATTAAGTTCAACCAGTATCTTTATCGTTTGGTTTTAACATTTAGAATTATTATTTTTTTTTTTTGAGATTGAATATTACTTTAATAGAATCATCCTGCTAAATTTTCAATTTCTTAGAAGTTCAAGTTATTGAACTGTTTTAATTCGTGTACTGCTATGATAAAGTTACATAACGTATTTCATGTATTTATATATACGGATACTAATACTGTTATTGAGACATACATAGAGATTAGTTGAATGGAGTTAACATAAAATTACCATAACAAGCGATAGATAATTGCACTGGATTATGTCCAAAATGATTATGTCAAAATTGAATTATTATTAATAAATAATTGTTTCTACATACATGTTTAACTAATGGGGCTAATGAATGCAAGACTACTAATATGTCTGTATTATATATATATATATATAAAACATTCCAGTGAAAGAAAATTTGGACTTTATGGAAAATATAATCCGGGAAAGGGTGTTATAATAATAATAATTAAACTGTTTAAATTTGATAAATGCCATTTATTTTGGCTATCTGGTATGTCAGTTATTTTAATGAGGTTATATTCAGTTTCATTGTATAAATAATAAATATAAAACTGTTTTATTTGTTATGCATTTTAGTCGCCGATATAAACGGTGTCGCAAATCATTTCGCTCTTTTATCGATGATCGTCGGTACTACTATTATTGTCATTATCATCATCATTTATTTTCTCTCTTCAAATAGTCTTTCTCCTTCTCTCACACCATCTCTATTTAAAAATCTATTCATCGATTAGTAGCATTAATCGGTTTCTTTTTTTTTATTCATTGTATCGTTTTCGTTTATTTTATTTTTTTAAATTAAAATGTATAGCAAGATTCCGTTTGTTATATTATGTATGTACGTTTATATTATATATATATATATATACATGTGTGTGTATCAGAGGGAATGTACTGCTTAAAATTAAAAAAATGCCAACTATGCCGGTCATATCATAGTAAATAAAATAAAAAATCGCTAAACACTATATTAAAAAAAAAATAAAGTACTAAAGATCATAATTCAAAAGAAATTTTTGGATTTTTTTTTTGTTTAAATTTTGGAGTCCCTAAATCAAGCGATATATTTATTATCTCTAAATGCCGAAAAATTAGTTCTTATTAAATTAGATTCGAAAAAACAAAGTAAAAATTTTTTTTTTTTTTTTAAATCTTTGGGATACCTTATCAAGAAGATTTTAATGACTCATACCTTAAAATTAGTAGATATCCCTCCAAAAAAAATTATATTTGTGGCCCTTGCATTAAAGCGGGCTTTTTTTAATGATTTTTTACTTATAAAAATAAGTTTTAAACATTGATATTTCGTAATAGAAAAAAAATTGTTTCATTTTGGGAGCTTTCTTATTCCAGGGGGGTAATTTGGTAATATTAATGTTAAAAAAGTAGTCCCAAATTGGCAATACAATTTTTTTTTCATAAGTATTGAATAAACAGGAGATAAATTAAAAATTAAAAAACACAGCTGCAAAAAAAGAACATTGCTAACAAATATTACTCTTTAATATAGGATAATGTAAGAGCGTGCGGGTTACAATTTTGTATATAGTATAATTTTGTTTACAATTTTTTTTTATACACATTTAGTACCCCCCGCCACCCCGGGAGCTGGACACACAATCAAGCATAAACTCAGTTCCGGGGAGTCCCTTCGCCTAAAACTACCTTGGAAGGACGCAAGGCCCCTCTCAGGCAGCGGGGACTCGGTCTTTTTACATGCCATGCCTCAAATGAGGAGTTTCCAAAAGGGAACTCCCCACTGGTATTCCGGTCTTGACGCCTCGCCTCTAGTGGGGACCCCAAAAGGGGACCCCTCACCGGGACTACGGTCTTATATTCCCCCCAATGACATCTCAAAGTAGTCCCTACCCGATCGTTGGATGACCGAAGCATCACACCGTTCCAGGGTGGAGCTGTCCCTCAAAGACACCATGACATTACTGTGAAGCAGATGGACCCGTCTCGCATCCTTGACCTCCGAGCGCATGACCGTACAATTTGCAGGATTGTACATCGAGGATCCTGATTACAATCTTTACGTATATGGACGGCCTTTACAAAGTGTTTAAACTTATTTAATCATTTTTTTAAAGCGTGATCATACAACTAAATCGGTTCAGCCGTTAAGCTGCTACGGTGGAACAAACATACTCGTACACACATACACCCTAAATACATTAGACTTCTTTTTGGGAAAACATGTAATAAATTATTAGAATATAAACAGCAGTGAGTATTTTTTTTTAAAGAAAATTAAAAACATTATAATTTTTCAAAGATTAACTTTATTGTATAAAAACAGCTGTTTTTAATTTTTACGAATTCAAAAAATTTTTTTGTTAAGTTTGTTATTAATAAAAGTTGATTTTTTTTTTTTGTTTTACATAGACTTTATCTAATCAGTTTCTCAGAATAAAATTTTCTACGTGTTTTGATAATAAAATTTACGCATTTATTAATCGTTTAATAAAGTTATTTTACTACAAACCTAAAATAAAATTTTCGTCACCGAAGTTTTCTGCTTTACTTTGGATATCATGAAAACTACAGGAAATACGGTTTTGGGACTTGTTTTATTCGATTTTCCAGGTCAAAACACATAAGAAACCATCCTGTTTACACCTACTATACTGAAATTTCACTGGAGGAACTGAAATTCGCTCAAAAAATTTCGCTAGCCGTAAATAGATAACAAAGCGTTCATACAAACATGTTTGTCACTGTCACCTGTGTGTATATATATGTGTATTTATACACATTTATATCCAATCATTTTCAAACTGATACATAAAATATCATCATCATTATCATTCACTAAAGGCTAGACCTTGTCTGTTTAGCCACGTCACTCTCATCTGCACTCCACAAAGTCATTACACGAATCAAGACCCATCTCTTCTTTAACATTATTGATGATGGTTGCTCTTGGTCTACCTCTAGGTTTTTTACCCAAAACCTTGCCCTCAAATATATTCGTCAAGAACTGGTCATATCGTAGTACATGTCCTATCAATTTCGCTCTTCTTCTTCGTATAACATTTACAAAGGACCTCCTCTCACTCAGTTCTGCTAACATTTGATAATTTCTTTTCCTATCCACCCAACTTATTCTTGTTGTTCTCCTCCAAATCCACATTTCTATTGCTTCCAGTCTTCTTCTATCTGCTTTTCCAAGCGTCCATGTTTCACACCTATAAGTTTGAACACTCCAGACTTAAGTTTTAGCAAGCTGTTTCCTTATTTTCATACTCATATGATTATCAGTCAGTATATTATTTTTATCCTGGAAAGCTCGTTTTGCCAGAGCTGTTCTTCTTCTTTTTACTACTGTGGCACATTTATTCTCGCTATTGACGGTGCTTCCCAAATAACAAAAAGTGTCAACCTTCTCTACAACAGTACCGTCTAATTTAATATCAACCTTTGTACCTTCTTTTCTTTTTCCTAGAATCATAATTTTTGTCTTCTCCTTATTAATTTTCAGTTTTAGTTTTGTTAGTACTTTAGATAGTGTTTCTAACATAATCTCTGTTCCTCTTGCTGATTCCGTCAGTAACACAATATCATCTGTAAAACGTAAAATATAACGACCCAATATCTCGGTTGAGTTCGTTAATGGGCAAAATTGGATTTTGGGGGTGGTAATAGGGGGACTTTTTTGAAAATAAAAACTATCGTTATAACTTTCCTAGTAAGTAAAATATCGAGTTCGTTTAAGGTTCCTACTATTCTTTCAATAGGGCCAAAAACTTGTAACTAAAATTTTTTGATATCACCAACCATTGGCCTAGAGGGTGGAATAAATTCGGTTTCGAAGACAAAAAAAATTAATTTTATTTAGAGAGATCTCCTCTACATTTTATCTTGGAGTTTGTGTTTTTAAGTGTTTTTTAATCAGATTTATTAATTTTGTAGAGTCCAAATTGTTTAAGGGTGTAAAGAATAATAAAATTTATTTTATTATTTTTCTCCGTTATATAACGGATTTTTTCTCCGTTATATAAGTTTCCTTTTTTTATCCATCTACATTTTAATTAGTTCAAGTTTAAAAACGACTTCACAACACCATTTCTTTCAACAATAGTAATTCATTAGTCGATTAATCAATCAAATAGAATACCAATCGATTCTTCACTGAAAACATTTTTTTTTTTTTATTTAGTCTGTACAGTTTGATAAATTAATTGCCATTTTTATTTATCTGTTTTATTATTTTTTTTTAATCTTTTAAACGTAAACGATAACTGCGGTTTTTTTATCGTTTATTTATTTTTACATCAACAAATAAATTAAAATCACGTATTATTATTTTTTTTTCTATCAAAATGAAATATCTCTTATGTCATAGTAAAAATTATAATTTATTCCGTTGACAGGAAAATTACTAAATTGAGATTAAATATTTGAAAGACCGTACAGTTTTCAACTTAATATAATACCTTCCTGCAATCACTTTAAGTTATAAGTACGGGAAAGTTTTTGTGGTATAAACATTCTTGTTTAAACCATCTAAGTTTAGGCCATTTTAGAAGAGAAAACTTTTTAAACAGTTTGTACATATTAGCATTAAATTTTAAATCGTTTAGTTGTATTTTTATCAGATAAAATAAATTGTGTTTTAATTTGATATTTCTACTAATAACCTTTTGTTTATATAATTATTATTGAAGGATTATAAAATTGTAAAAATATAGTATTTTTTAGTTTTACTTTACGGTTTCATTGCAGAGTTATAACACAGCAAGGAAAAATATTGCAATAGGTCATTTTTTTTCTATACCGGTCACTGTAGGATCACGTAGAATAGTTAATTTCTGGTAGTTTTTTATCTCTCCGATACTCCTTCATTCTTTCATTATGCCACCTCCTTTCTTCCGACCACTTTAGGTAAGCGCATTTTTTCTTCTCTTTCTGGATCCTTTTCAATTTTAAAACTTTCTTTATTAGAATTTCTGTCTTTTAAATTCGTCACGTACATGTTTGCTATCTTAAGGTCTATGTTAACTTGATTGAACCACTTAACGTTCATTTCTTCACCATTGTTCTTATTAAAAATTCTCTTTGTAAGTCTATTTCAATCCATTGTTAGATGTCCATAGACTGCCAATCTTGGCCTACGTAAAGCTTCCATGATTCTGTCTTTTCATTCTTTCTTTTTCCTGTTTAGCCTCCGGTAATTACCGTACAGATAATACTTCGAGGATGATATGTATGAGTGTAAATAAAGTATTGTCTTGTACAATATCTGTTCGACTATTCCTGAGATGTATGGTTAATTAAACCCAACCACCAAAGAACACCGGTATCCACGATCTATTATTCAAATCCGTGTAAAAGTAACTGACTTTACTAGGACTTGAACGCTGGAACTCTCGACTTCCAAATCAGCTGATTTGGGAAGACGCGTTCACCACTAGACCAACCCGGTGTGTTTGTGATAATACCTGGATTTATCATTATGAACTGAAATCAAGAAAACCGAGCATGAAGTAGAAGACACGAGTTCACTTGTCAAGAAAAAATTTCGAATCCAACAAACAGCTGAATCTCGACTTTTAAATAAGCTGATTTGGGAAGACGCGTTCACCACTAGACCAACTCGGTGGGTTCCCGGGATTCTATCTAACTCCCGGTAAAGTTCCTCATTCTTCCTTAATCTCCAATCATCTTTAGTTTTTCTGTGCCCTAGGAGTTTCCTTAATATCACTTCTGGTCGGATTACTGTTGTATCGAGTCTGAGCTTAGCCGTACTTGAGATCCGTTTCTTGTAATAAAAATTTTTTATGTTATTTTTCTTCTTTTTATTTATTCATTTATTTTAATTTTATTATTGTTCTTTTTTAAATTATGTGTGTTGAGGTCTTGTTAGAATAGAAACGTAAAAAAAGCGAATGCAGCCATTGTATACAGAGTGATTCACGAAAAATGTAACAAATTTTCAACAAATGTTCTGCTGATAAAAATAAAGAAGAAAATTCATATAAATATAGTTTCGGAAACGCTTAGTTAGCGAGAGTCGGCAGGCGAAAAATTTCGCTTGGTTTGAACATCAATATCGGACAGATTTTGGTGTTTTTTTTTTTTTTAATAAACTTTCAAATTCTTACATTTTATTACGTTTCTGTGGATTTTATTCATATCAGTTTACTCAAAATCAAATTTTCAACAAATTCTTTTAAACATTTTTTTTTTGTGTTTATAACTAATTTAAGAAATTTATTTTATGACCCCAATCTTTTGTCTTTAACACCACCAACCTTTTTTGTAACTATTAAAAATATATTTCTGACTTCTTTTTTCAATGTTTTAATTCTGATTTCATACAAACCATTAAATTTATCTCTTAATTTGGATGTATAGAATTACAATCTAGTTTAATTTTTCTGAAGGTGTAGAAATCAGAGTGCAATTTTCCGGAAGTCGAATCATGGTACACTTTACAATAGGTAGCTTTCTTATGAAATCTACCTAAAACATTATATTTTCTCAAAAAATATGATGAAATAAACTATTTTGTAATTTGGGGTTTTTACCCATTTACAACCCCTTAAAATCGGATAATTCATTCGGTTTGAAAAATAAATTTTTTACATAAAAATAAAAACAATAATTTATTTTTAATTATTAAAGATTTTTTATTGATTTTGAATCCATTTAAATCCATGACCTCGTATATATTAAACATCGGACCTTTAATTATTAAATACCTCATTATTTTCAAGTCATTAAATATAAAGTGATCCGTTGTTATTAAAATGTGGTGTGCTCTATCATAGTTGTATTGTATTATAATATAATATAATATTAAATTTAAACTTGATTTCATGTTATAATTTATTATAAGCTTGTCATTACAGGTGAATTATTCGTATTTTTTTTTTTTTTTATAAATTTTGTTTTTATAAGATAGGAATTTGTAATATATTTACGTTTCATTAAATGAAATGTTTTATCTCTTTAATTTTTGAATAGCAAATGTTTATTTTTTGTTACTTTAGACCAAAACACTCGTTTATAATTCTGTTTTGTAATATGTCGTCATTAGAATACAAACAACAAATATATATATATATATATATAATATATATGTATGTGTTAATATATATGTATATATATGTAACCTTTTACTTCAGGGTTTTTATGTTATTATCTTTTTTCTGTTTAGCCTCCGAAACTACCGTAAAGTATTACTTCAGAGGATGAATGAGGATGATATGTATGAATGTAAATGAAATATAGTCTTGTACAGTCTCAGGTCGATTATTCCTGAGACGTGTGGTTAATTATATCTCAGCCACCAAAGAACACTGGTATCCACTATCTAGTATTCAAATCCGTAAAAAACGTTATTCTTGCCTTTTCTAGGATTTGACCTCAGAACTCTCGACTTCGAAATCGGCTGATTTGTGATGACGAGTTAGACCAACCCGGTGGGTTTACCAATTAAGCCTTTTACTCTTTAAGAATTGAGAAATCGAATTGTTACAGCTGTGAATTCAATAACCAAGGACCAGTTACCAATAAAAATAATTTGTGACCTATTAAAATAATTAATGCTATTTATAAATATCGATTTTATAAAATAAAAACACAAAACATCTATAACAAAAAATGCATGTCCATAAACACAAAAATAAGACATTATAACTCAGTTATCCCACCAGAAATACTTTACGGTGCGACGATGCATCGGGAAAAACATTAAAAAAGACGGGATTTGGAGAATTATTCCAAACGAAGAGATTTACAAAACGATCATCCCGATAACTAATAAATTTAGAAAGAAGAGAATTTCGTTTCTAGGACATATTTTCAGAATGGAAGAAACCAGATTTATCAGACGGATAATCGAACTTTTCTGGAACAAGAAAAGCAGACCGAACTGGTTATACAAAGTACAGAAAGACATGGAGGAATTAGACGTAACCCGTGAAAACCTAAAAACGCAAACCGGAAATTATGAGAAATTAAAAAATAGAAAAACAAGATTCCTATCAAAACCCAAGAAAACAATAAGCAGGGTGTACTCTGAACAAGAAAGGGCAAGATCTGAAACTCTTAGAAATTACTGGAAAAAAGAAAAGCTGAAAAACAACAAATCAGCAAGAAAAGAAAGAACTTCCATTATGGTCTTAAAAGTAAAAAAAAAAAAAAAATATCGATTTTCACATTCTTGTACGAAGTGAAGGAAATATTGTAATCGCAAAATTTTCGGTTTCCAAATTTCAACGGAAATATCCATTTTGACATACTTGAATCAATTTTGACTAGTTTCGGCGTGGCGTCTGTACGAACGTACGTATGTATGTATCTCGCATAGCTCAGAAACCATTAGCCGTAGGATGTTGACGTTTTGGATTTAGGACTGTTATAACACCTAGTTGTGCACCTCTTCTTTTGATTGCAATCGACTACCAAAAGTGTCCAAAAAACCTTAAAATCCCAAAAATTTTGATTTTGGACTTTTTTTCTTAACGGCAGTAATACCCTCGCTGAGAATTTTTCAACGATGTATCATAGGTGGTACTTATTTTCATTGGTTCTAGTGTTATAACCAAATAAAAGTTTTAATTAATGAAATATTCGGATCTTACAAGGGGAAGGCACATCGGTTCGAATCCAACTTCATCTTCTTTTTCTTTAACTTTTTTTTAATTTAAATATATTGATAAATTAATAATCGTTAATTTTTAATTGTAAAAACAAATTACAATAAATAATAATTCAATAATAAAATTAAATTTTTTTTTTTATGAAAAATTATCAGATGTTATTAATGAAATAAAATTTGATGTAATTGTCATTTAAAAAAAAAAAATGTGTATGTGTAATTTAATAGGCGTACAAAGATGCCATGTGATATATATCCACATCATATTTTTCTTTCTTGTTATAATAATATTCACCCTTATTATTATCCAATTAAACCTGTATCACAAACCCTTCAGAAAACAAATACTAGGGCTTATATGAAGATATGTCTGGCGCGTAATGTACATCAGCCAAGCGAAGGAAATTTTAATTGTTATTTTTGAAAGTTTATGCATATTTAGAAAAAAGGTGTATATATTAACAAATATTTTATAAAAAAAAAGTTTTCTGAAAATTAAAATACATGACTAAACCGATTTTAATCAATTTTTCAGGTTATTTGTATCCTGATTATAAGCTAATTCATCCTTTTAACTCGGTAATTATTGTGTACGACGAACTTCAAACAGAATTAAAAGTGTATTTTATGGGTTATTGTTTTAATGTTTGTAAAAGACCCAACATTTTTTGATTTTCATCAGGAATTACTTTTTTATTTGTATAGAGTTATTCAGGAGAAAAATAAAAAGGTAGGACCGGATTCTAGAAAGTTAATTAAGGATCAAAATTCTTACAAACATATATTCGAAAACCGTTTGTAATGGAGTTACAGCTAGCGAAAACTTTCGCCGGATTTCAGTTAATCCGGTGAAATGAGGTCGTATTGAAACTTTTACGAACGTTAAACACGTATGCACAAACATACGTACATAGTTTTTTTTTGTTTAGATGTACTAGTTTTATAGTAAAATGTAAAAATTTGGGAAAACACTAATAGCCTAACCTATTTTTGATATGATTACCATACTTTCTTCTTTAATTTAGCTATTTTCGCCGGGAATGTAAAATAATATTTTTTACAACATATTTTGGGTTTTAGTCTTCCATAATTTGCTTAGAAAAGAAATGTAATGTGGGCATCACATGACTTCCTTGAATGCCTATTAAATTACATATACATATTTTTTGTTGCACTTCATTAAAACATATTTCATTTGAATGTGAGATACGATCCTCCAATTATATAATAAAGCGAACAGTTACACAATTACTAAAATATTAGTTAACATCAAATATTTATACAATTACAATCCAAAATTCTTTCCTAAAATAGAGTAAAATTCCATTTACTACTTTTTAAATAAATGTATGCCTTATATCTATCTAATATTGTTTTTTTTTTTTTTTTTTTAATTATTATGATGTAAACATCAACAAAATGGAAAACAAAAACGAATAATTAGGTGTTTCACCAAATCTGATGTGAACACTACATGTCTTATTTATACGCCTATTAAATTACATATACACATTTTGTTTTAGAATAAAAAGTACATAAAATTTTATTTCATTAATAACTTTTGATAAATATAAATATTTCATATTTCTTTTTTTATTGTTATTATTGAATTATTATTTATTTTAAAACGTTTTTACAATAAGAGATTATTAATTGTTAATAAATCAACATATTTAAATTAAAAAGAAGTTGAAAAAAAGGAAACGAAGTCTGATTCGAACCGATGTGCCTTCCCTTTATAAGACCCAATTAATTTCATCTGTCTATAACTCTGGAACCAATAAAATAAGTACCACTTAGTATACATCATTGAAAAAACTCTCAATGGGGGCTTATTACTGCAATTAAGAAATAGACCAAAATCGAAATTTTTTTTGGATTTCGGGCTTTTTTGGAGACTTTTGGTCCAGTCGATTGCAATCAAAAGGGAAGGTACACAATTAGATGTTACAGCAGTCCTAAATACAAAAGTTACATCCTACGGCTGTTTTTTTTTTTAGTTATGCGTGCTAAATAAGTACATACAGATGTCATACCGAAACTAGTCAAAAGGGATTTAGGAATGGTCAAAATTCATATTTCTGTTGAAATCTGAAAACCGACATTTTTCGCGATCACAGTTCTTCCTTCCTTTACTTCGTACAAGGAAGTAAAAACAGAAGACTCAAGTTTTACATGAAAATTAATGCAATAAAAAAATAACATTAATATTCTCTTTAAATTTTTAACATATTACTATAGTAAGATGCAAATAATTATTAAGATTATAAAAATTATGGTTAAGTAATATTTTTAGAGTAGAAATATGGAACAAAGTACGAGTAAAATTAGTGCTCAGTATATTATGCTCAGTATATATTAGATTATGTTCTATATTCTATATCTATATGCTCTTATATTCTATATCGATTATGCTCAGTATATCTTAGTTATGAAACGTTTCTTCCTTTTTGAAAGTAAAGAGGATGGTTATTTCATGATCTGTTGGTTGAAGTTAAAGTTTTAAAAGTATAGAGAATTGTAGAAAAAAATAATAATTCAAAGGATTTAATGATAAACGTTGATTGTTTCAAACGAACTTTCAACGGAGTATGGAATAATTAGATGGTGGAGCTAAATGAGTATGATACGATAATTTTGACAAAAACATTGTTGTAGATACAACATTTTGGTAGACGGTACGTTACGAGAACATGTTTATATGAACTCCAAACAACAGCATTGTTGATTGTTTAATTATCATTATTGGTGATAACAATGTTTTTTTTTTTTTTACACGCGGAAATTATGATATTACTTTCGGTCACACGTTGGCATTGGATAGATGAAATTGGATTTTCTTTACGTGTTGAGGTATGAGGGGTCAAAAATACCATTCACAAGATGTAATATCCTTATATATAAGCCAATGTAAAATATTTATGGCTCAAAAATCTCCAAAAGTATTGCATCAAATTTCATTGAAATTTAGATATCCTTTTGTAGTGTATTTGAAGTTGTGTTTGTGAAAATTTGATGACAATTGTTTTTTCCCTTTCTCTTTTTCTTCTTCTCTCCCGGTCCGAATCCTGCAGTTAAGTATTACACTTTCCAGAGGAGTTTTCATTCCTCTTAACGGGCCGCCGGATCTCACCTTGCGCCCGCCTCAAACCCCCAGAGTAGGATCAATCAGGCCTGGCTACGCTGTCCCTGGGATGGACTTCGGGAGCCGGGATTCGGTCTTAGTGCCAATGCCTCTAACCGGTGCATCCCGAGTGGGGCATCCCCGCCGGGACTCGGTCTTTTTCGCTCGGGGGTACGAGAGTCCCTGTGCCTCATCGCTATTGCCCACTCGTGCAAACACTTGCGAACGGCAGCTCTGCAGAGGGCTGTCCTCATCCCTGAGCCCCCGATCCTTCTCTTGAACAACCCTCGCCACGAACTCTGCAATAGTATCAAACCTGTTGGGGCTCCGCATTTTGGTGGCGATGATGTTCTCCACGCTGAGCGGTCCGGTAATCCCCGAGCAATCTAGGCGGTATTCATCTTACTGAGGATACCAGAACACTGGGGTATCCGGGTCGCCGCAGTAAGGGCAGTAAGGGTCATCAGCCCTTCAACCACACAGGTAGGCACGGTAAACCCCATGGCCGGGTCAGGAATTATGTGAGCCAGTAGTTCAACTCAAAAAACCTGCAACTGGCCCACGGATTTATATCTGCGATAAGGCGGTGCGTCAACCTGCCCTCGGTGGACGCATTCCACCTAGCTTTCCAATCTCGGAACAGGGCCACATGTATGTTTGAGTCGTTTCTGAGTAACGCTAAATTTAAGGTTGACAACAGACAAGATAACATCAATTTGAGATATTTTTTCGTTCGCATGTTTTGATTGAGGGGATTGAATTTTCTTTATGTTTTGATATATGAGGATTACGAAAATACCATTCATATATAAAATTGTGTGTCTCAAAAATAACATTCACGTTTAAAAGTTTGTGGTTCAAAAATCTCCAAAAGTACTAGATCGATAAATTTCGTTAAAATCTAGATATGCTGAAGTTGTGTATCTGAAATTCTGCATGTAAAATTTCATGATAAGTGTTTTAAGTTGTTACTGAGTTACCCTTAATTTATAGTCGATAACAACGTAAACTCAGTTTGTGGTTATGTTGAATGTATAGTGGTTTATTTTTGATACATGCTTATTGCACTGAATAAGCATGTATTCAGAGCATGTAGTCAGAGATGTGAATCGGTTGAAACTTTATACTCTTGTGTAGGATGGAGTCGTTAATCAAACGTATGTAATGCGTTATACTCTGAAGATAAGAACGTATCTGCCTGCGAAATAATGAGGCGTCGGGAAGGGAGTTGCTCAAGATTTGTTTTTTTTAGATTACTGTTGTAAAGATTTCTTACTGTATATGATCTTAAGTAACCCACCGAGTTGGTATATTAGAGAGCGCGTCTTCGGAAATCACCTGATTTCGTAGTTCCAAGTTGTAGGATGCAATCCTTTAACTAGGATTCCCTTTAGTAGGAAAAGTAATTAATTTTTTAAGGATTTGAATACTAGATCGTGGATACTGGTGTTCTTTGGTTTGAGTTTCGGTTAAACACACATCTCGGAAATGGTTGACCGGAGACTGTACAAAAATACACTCATACATATCATCCTCTGAAGTAATACCTGACGGTAATTTCCGGATGTGAAACAGATAAAAAAAAAAAAAGATAATCTTAAATATAGTAGACAATTTAATATACATTTTATTATATTTCTGAAAATTATATATTATTTTTTAACAACATTACTATATTTTTATATATTCTACAGTAGTTGTAACAGGCAGTATTTACTTATTAGTTAAATTGTTGCGACATATACTTGTTTATTATTTACAATTTTATCTATATAAAAGAGATCCTTTTTATATAATGGAAAGTTGCCTTTCCAAAGCGGAAATGTTTTAGTTGTACAGTTACTCTTCCTATACTCTTTCCTTTTGTTTTTATTATTTAATAATGAATGAGTTTATTTTATTTAACATCTGAGTACAAAATAACGTCTATTATACATGGAGTAGTTTATCTTACAAGTAAAATACATAATACATACCATCACTTTATAAATAAAAAACAAAAAAACATTCATCAGTAGGTAGTTGTGTATATATATAATTTTTTTTTTTTAATGCAGCAGAATGCAAAGATTATTTTTTAAAACAGTAAGGTACTACTGTTTAATTTCTGGTAATTTGATAGCAGACAGTTTTTATTTTAATTTTAAAAAGGATATCCTTTCCTTTTCTTTTTCATACATAAATTATAATTAAAAAGACTCGGTATATAATATCTATTTAATTATAGATACATAAATATTATAAAAATTAATATCGAAGACAAAATTTTAAAAAGATTAATAAATTAACTCATTTTCTTTCCAAAAAACTACAGCGAATGAACTACATATAAAAGGTCAGTCATAAAAAATGTAGATGTGGACACCACATGATTTTCTTGTAGGTTATTAAATTACATATATATTTTTATTATATATATTTTTTTTGTTATTATTAACTTAGTATTTATTGTAATTTTTTTTTTTTGTATAATCGGAGGTTAATTATTAATAAATCAATATATTTAAATTAAAAAAAAAGTTAAAAAAAGAAGTTAATGAAGTCTGATTCAAACCGATGTGTCTTCCCCTTGTAAGATCAAATATTTCATTAATTAAACTTTTATTGAGTTATATCTCTGGAACGAATGTGAAAATAAGTAACACTTATGATATATCGTTGAAAAGCTCTCAATGAGTGCTTATTATTTAGCAGTTAAGAAAAGTCCAAAATCCAAATGTTTTGAATTTCGGACTTTTTTTGGATACTTCTGGTCCAGTCTATTAGAATCAAAAGGGAAAGTGCACAACTAGATACTACAACAGTCCTAAATCTAAAATTTCAACATTTTACGGCTAATCGTTTTTGAATTATGCAAGGTACATACGTACATACACACGTCACGCCGAAACTAGTCAAAATAGATTTAGGGATGGTCAGGGATGTGGTCAAAATGGATATTTCCATTGAAATCTGAAAAACGAAATTTTTCGCGATCATAATACTTCCTTTGCTTCGTACAAAGAAAAAAAAAATGGATAGTAATTTTTTAAATTCGCTTAATGCAAAAATGATATTTAATATTTTATTTAAAAAATGTATCTGTTGTAAATAATAATTTTATTTTTATTCTAAAAATAATTTTAAAAACTCAGTACGGCTTTAAACTTAACAAATATTTTTATCAAATATAAATCTAAATCTTTAAGGAATTATCTTTTTTTTTCATTTTTTAAAATCGAATACGAAATGAAACAAGTAAAAAGTGCATTTTTGTAAAGACATAACTAAATATAAATTATTTTTCAGCGTTTTTGTTCAAATATATCAGGATAATTCAATAATTAAAAAAAAAAAAACACTAACAGCTCTTGTGACAAAATACTTTGTAAGAAGGTACATTCAAAACTTAAAGTTGGTAACTTTTTAATGAATTTCATCAGCTGTTTGAGGAAAATTGTTTTAATTATAACCTCAAATTCTCATTTCACGATATTGAGTCCTCTTGAAATTTGTATATTAATTGAATAGAGTACAATAATCCGTTTTTGGTTTCCGATTGGGAAAAGCCGGTCAATATTTACCGTTGTTTGACCATAGAATACGAATAAATTTGTATGAACAACATTTTTACAAGAGAGTTTTAAAATTAAACAGCAGATAAATATCTTTGTCTGACCAGCAACGTTTTGGAGATCCAATTGAAGTTTCAACTCGGAGCTTGAAACTAGTGTAGACTATCTTATACAAGAAGCCCGAAGTAATATTGTTGAGATTATAGCTGAAAGATTACAAGTGTCGATAGTTGACAACATTAACATAGACAAGTTCAAGTACCGTTAAACAAGCACAAGATGGATTCAAAGAGAATTGATAGATCACCATATGGAGACAAGAATTTATACGTGCACAAAGCATCACCAACAACAAGATGATGCTTTTTATGCATAATATCATAACCTACGATGAGGCGGGGATTCATAATTATGAACAGAGGATGGAGTGGATGCACCCGAGTTCACGTGTTAGGAAAAATTCCTAACCTGTCCATTATCAGGAAACATATTGGTTTGCTTGGCATTTCCCTCGTCTCCACCCCATTCGGTCGTCCTAAAGCTTAACACTGAATGTCTGTGTCACAAATGGCTACTAAGCCTCGAAACAGTTTAGCGACCAGTGTCCTAAATAGCTCCTAGATCTTACCTAATAGCGTGAGCGGACTAAGCGGAGTGCCTTACAACACCGGCTTACGTGTCTCAACCGCTCACTTGTTATATATTTACTAAAATGGGTAGGCGCACCCCGTCAACTACTAAAAATATATGACATCAATAAATTAAAATGTACTTGTCTAGACAGCAACTCGCTGCCATGGCTAGGTCGCGGAAGGCCAGCAAGTACCTGTCCACCATATTAAAGCGCTTGGAGCCCTAATTGGCTGGTGGTCAGCCATATATTTCAAGGTTAGTTTCCCACAGCAGTGCGTTAGGAGTCTTTCCATTACCTAAACTACTAATGTCGGTTGAACATAGTAACCGCGTCAAGGAACTCCCACACTCTCCGACAATGCGGCTCTCGCCACATTGACTCGCCGCTTGTGAGTGGCCAATTTTCCCCTTGACCTTTCAGGGTGGACCGGTCTTTGGCACCCTCATGAGCAGGGCAGTCAAACGTCAAATGTTCATTTGACTGGGCCTTCCCGCAGACGCTCAGCTCATCAGTTGCTAGGCGGAACCGAAACAGATACTGGTTCAAATTGGTGAGCACCTACCTAGGCACTCGCTGCCCTGAAAATCGTGCTCGAGACATACCATCCTCCCAGATCCCGTATAAACGTATACAGGGATCTTCCCTTAGTCGTAGTGTCCCATTCCAGCTGTCATGCTTCCTCGCGAGGCTCTGCATTCTCTTCCGCAGGCGGATGATGAGCAACTGAATGAAATTGAGATCTGGTGCATTGTGATCACTGTTCCGTTCCGGTAATGGCCCGGCCCGAAACTGCATCCCAAATACCTCGGCCTCCTGGCCTCTTTGCAATCTTCACATGTCTTCCCGACTTTCACCATTAAATTGACTGGGTGAGCCTTTCCCAATACGGTGGTTGCTTCGTAGGAGGTTGTTTTAAAAAACACCAGTGTATACAATTAAGGCTCTGCGCTGGGCACTATTCAAGTGCTCTAGCGCTGTAACAAGTGCTCTATTCGTATCCAACCTGTGCGCCCAAACGGGAGTCGCGTAAGAGATCATAGATCATGCTTAAGAGATTCATTAGCAGCAAAAATCATGACTAAAATTTTTTGGAATAAAAAAGGCCCGTTATTTTTTTTTGTAGATTCTTTAGACGATAAGCGAACACCAAACATCGCATAGTAATGTGACTTGCTTATCGACAAATTGAAGCTAGCAGTATTGAAAATGGCGTTTTTTTAGCACCCCTGGTTTAATTGTGTCGAATAAATGCCCTAAATTTCAGTGGAAAGGCATAATTCTGCTTTACCATAACATCGGCCTCAGTCTCGGATAACTTAAGAAATAGAAAAATCTCATAATTATTCCTCATATAGACCTGATTTTGCCTCATGGGATTTTCACTTGGTTGGTCCACTCAAGGAGGCGCTATGTGTAAGAAATTTAATGGTGTTAAGATAACAAAAATAAATATACTAAATTTGCTCCGATATTAAGAAAGATTTTTGTACAACAGGGATAAATATGCTGATTCAGAAACGAGACAGGTTATTATTGTTACTGTAGATATTTTTGAAAAATGAAAAAATATAGCATTGATTTATTAAAACGTTTTAGTATTGCATGACCGAAACCCACCGGGTTGGTCTAGTGTTGAACGCGTCTTCCCAAATCAGCTGATTCGGAAATCGAGAGGTCCAGCGTTCAAGTCCCGGTAATTTTTACACGGATTAGAATACTAGATCGAGGATATCGGTGTTCTTTGGTGGTTGGGTTTTCAATTAACCATACATCTAAGGAATGGTTGAACTGAGCCTGTACAAGACTACACTTCATTTACACTCTACATATCATCCTTTTTTTTTTCACTCTACTCCCCTGGGCCGGTCCGACTGGTTGGTATTGCGCCACCCAGGGGAGTGTCTGGTAAACTCTAAGGAGCCTCTCCGCCTACCGGCTGAACGTCCGGCATGGCAGGTCTGCTCGCCGGTGTCAGCTCTTTTGAGTGATTTTCTGTTTTGCCCATTTGGAAACCACACATACCTCGAATAGCCATAACGTGACACCGGGTCTTTTCTTACTCTTCTTCTTCATCAGAACTTATCTAAACCCTTGGAGTCCTCAGTGGATCATTGAGAACGACACACCTCAGCGTGCCGTCTCTCACCACTGAGGCTGTCCACACTACCCTATTCTACACTAGTAACCTAGTCGCCTTTCATCTATATCCTTCTCTGTTAATACTGCTACTATAAATTCCGTAACCTTCTTCGAGTTTATTTCGCTCCTCAACATGTGCTCTAGGACCTCTGCTGGGCTCATACCTATTATGCCACAGTTCCTCCTTTTAATTGCCCACCTCTCGCAGCAGAAAAATTTGTGTTCTGCATTGTCAATTCTCTCACAGTACATACATTCTGGACCTGGCCTTCTTCCAACACGATGGAGGTACTCATTGAATTTGCCATGACCTGTAAAAAACTGCGTGATATGATAATTTAACTCACCATGTTTCCTGTCTAACCATAGTGCAAGATCTGGAATCAGCTCCTTCGTGCGTCTGGCTGGTCCATTCTCCTGCCATCTATTTTGCTATCTATGTCTAAGTCTATCTTTTGCTTCATTTGCTTCGAGGCCTTGCGCCCTCTCGACTCTATTTAGGGCCATTAAGTCTATTGGTGGTACCCCAGACAACACGCACAATGCCTCATAGGAGACCGTCCTGTAAGCCGAAACAACCCCCAGCAACAGCCTCCTATGAGTACTAACCAGTCTGTTCAAATTTCTTTTAACCCTGACTGAGTGCCACCAAACTGGTACTGCATATAACATCATGGATGTCACTGTGGACGCTATCGCCCTTCGCTTAGAGGGTCTTGGAGCTCTCTGCGAAGACATTATTATATTCAAATTCTTAGTCATCTGTTCACCTTTGGCACATATGCCTATTATATGCTGGGTGAACCGGCAATTCCTCTCATAAGTCACACCCAGGTATTTAATCTTTTCGACCTCTGTTATTTGTTGGTTTCCAATTTGGATGGCCGGACGGTCTAAAATCCTCTTCCCTGTGAACATAATATATTTACATTTTTCTATTGCCAGCTGGAGTCCCCTCTCTTTCAACCAATTATCTATCGTCCGTAACGTGTTGTTAGCACTCTCTTTTACATCGACAGTTGTTTTACCCTTGATGAGTATCGCCAGGTCATCGGCATAGGCAATTACTTGTACCCCATCCTGATAGTCTAGTCTTAATATCCCATCGAAGGCCAGTATCCAGAGTAAGGGTCCCAGTACAGACCCCTGTGGGACATCACCATAAATATTGAAACGTAGGCACTCACTCTGCGTCTCCACCAAGCATTCTCTATTTGAGAGGTATTCCCCTATCTGCCTTCTTAAATAAGGACTGATACCTTTTTCCACTAATGCCCTATTTATTGATTTCCACTTGATAGAACCGAATGCATTTTTTACATCTAAAGCTATGAATAGGGGAATACGCCTCGTTCTCCATGTGCCGCTCCTAGTATCCTTAGCCCAGTCGATCACCTTTGTTGCCGCCTGTATCGTCGAACGACCCTTCATGAATCCAAACTGATTTCCACTAATGCCTATTCCTTCCTCAAGTTCCTTAAAGATTCGGCCAGCGAGCATCTTCTCCACTACCTTCGCCATGGTATTTAAAAGACTCAATGGTCTGTATAAAGGTTCTCCATTATCATTTGTGCCTTTTGGGATAAACACCACCCTAGATTCCTTCCAGATTCCTGGAAATGTCTTGTTTTCTAATTCATGGCTGGCAACATTAAGCATTTCATAAGGAATTCTCTTTATCAGCTCTTTAAGGAGTGCCGCTGGAATTCCGTCTGGACTCGGGCTCTTCCTATTACTCAGTTGTGCTACAGCCAAGTGCAGTTCAGAGAACGTGAAGCGTCTGGGTTCGCAATCTATAACATTTCCTGCAGTTTCTACTCTACCGGGGAATAGCTCATTAATTTGTTGTTCTACCTGCTCATTATTTAATACGGGCAGACGCCTTCCAAATCGCTTAGTGATTATTTTGTATGCCTGTCCCCAGGGGTCTCCGTCTAACTCCTCGCAGAGTCTGTGCCATTGTTTTTTCTTACACATACGAATAGCTTTGTTTAAGGCCCATCTGGTCTCTTTATAAGCTAGAGATGCCTCCTCGTACTCCTGTCCGCCTCGCATTCTGAGTCTCTGCTTCCTTTTTCTGCGCGATTGTAGGAGCCCTCTCAGTGTTTCAATCTCCATATTCCACCAATACACTGAGTGTCTATTAGCTCTTCTGTGAGCTACTCTGCCCATTTCTTGTCTTATAACGTTAGTCAGGGCAACTGGTGTCAGATTCTCTATGTTGATAATCCTTTCGGCCGTTCTATCGATTATGATCTCGATCTGTTCTGTTGTAAAACTGCTATAGGGCATTTTCTCTCTAGTCACATAGTCTGAGCCTTTTATGGTATCATAGGGGCATGATGGTCACTCGCCACATCATGTGGTAACACTCGCCAATCCCAGTGTTCCCTATTCCATCTATCGTCTATAATTGTTAAGTCCAAGACTGACGAGTGTCCTCTCGCCTCATATGTAGGGGTGCCATCATTTACACAATGACAGCTAATTGCCCCCATCATATCCGTAAGGATCTCACTTCTGCGATTGGTGTATGCACTCCCTGCTGCAATCGCTTTACTATTGAAATCACCTAGAATAATGACTTTCCTAGCGTTATTTACTACTCCTTGTATTATGTCTAGTCTTCTAGTAAATTCATGTATGTCACAGTTTGGAGACACATAGGCACCAATCGCTAGTGTTGAATCCGACTCCACCGCCAACATGCCTCCAGATCTGGACGTCAATCTCCATGCTATCCTGCCACTTACATCCATAATTGCCACGTCACCATTTGTATCCACCATCCAGCCTGATCTAGCAGCAAGGTACTTGTTCGGCTCCATGATTATCAGTAAATTAGCCCTTTGCTCTATGACCAGTTCACTAACCAAATCATGAGACATGGTGCTTCTGTTTGCGTTAACTATTATCACCCTAAGCATTTAAATGTTTTGAGCACCCCCAGCCTCCAGTGCAGTGTTCTTGGCACCCACAATCCAGGCAGCTACTATGCTCCCGGCATTCAGCAATCTTGTGGTCTCTGCCTCCACAATTGAAGCAGAGATCCATTCTGTCAGGGCTCTTGCACTAATGTTTACGATGTCCAGTATTCCAGCATCTGAAGCACTTTTCCTCTGATTCCCTAATATATGCCCGACAATTTACCCAGCCAATCCTCAACCTTTGTTCCACCAGCTTACAGGCAACCCTGTACGAAGTGATAACTGTAACATTTTGGGTCTCGGCGTACCCTTTTCTAATTGACGATATCTTGATGTCCTCATCAGTACCTACTCTTGCAGTAATTGCAGCAAAAATTTCTGCCTCAGTGGTGTCATATTCTACATCCCTGATGTGAACTATTGTGCGCCTTCCCGCTCTTGTATGCAGGTCAACATGCAGATCTGCCGCCTTATCTCGTAGGTTACTTGTAAACTCTGCAGCTTTCTACGCTCCCTGAATTCTCACGTGGAGTTCTTCATTCCTGCCCTCACGTAAGGAGATGACCTCTTTTGCATCTTCGCTACTTACTGCAGACTTCATCGTTTTAAGTAAATCAGAATAGGATTTTCCAGCTGCTTTGATAACCACAGTACGACTGTCAACTGCCGGTGGTGTCGACTTTTTAATATGGGCTTGTCCAGACTTGCCTTGTATAGCTTTACCTTCAACTGGGATCGTAAGCACTTTAACCACTACTTCCTCGTCTCACCGCAAATAAGATATTAATTTCTTCATATAGTTTCCAATATTATTATTGGGGACCACAAAAACTAAATTACCAGCCTGAGGAGTAATCTTCCTTAAAGCCCTCAATATAGCTCCCATTGTGCTCTTCTCAGTAGCATTACCATCATAGTAGATTTTGTATTTACTTTTCTTAATGTCGTCTACATATCATCCTCTGAAGTATTATCTGTACGGTAATTACCGGAGGCTAAACAGGAAAAAGAAAGGAAGTTTTGGATGACCCACGTACAATAATCTTACAACGAGTAAAATGCTAGTAGTAATAACAACTGCCCCCCTCCATAATGTGTCCATTCCAATCTTTTAAAGTTGGCAACAATAAGCAACACCCCTCCCCCCCCTGGGTCAGTGAGATTAGTATGATTTATATATCTAATTGATATGTAGTCTTGTATAGGCATAGCCGACGTATGGTTAATTCAATCCCAACCACCAAAGTACATCCGATGTCCACTGTCTATTATTCAAATCCGTATTAAAAAAACGTTTAATTGGATTTGAACCTTAGACTCTTTGAAATTCAGCTGTTAAAAATTTGATTTACGACGACGAATTAATCAGTAGACTAGCCCGGTGGACTTTAATACATTTAAAAGAAAATGTTCTTAACATTTTATATACATATATGTGAAGAAAACGAAGTACAAGAAATATCATTGTTTAAAAAGAATATTAGTAAAAAACAAAATTGAAGATTAAGTATACTGTATAAAAGAAGGAATACGACTGACTCAATTTATTTTTATTATATTAAGGGTACCGGGTACGTTCTATCTCGCCGTTGTTAATTTTTTCATATACAATGTACCTTTTTACAAGAATTACAGTATGTAGGATGATGGTTTTTATTTTATTTTGTAGAATGGTTCTTTCTTAACACTAATACAACGGTTTTTTTTCTTAATATAAATTACTTTTTACAATTTTTACAATTTTTTTTGTGTAAGCAGAATTTTTGTTTGCAGTATTTTCACTTATTTTGTCAAATTATATTTTTTATAGTTCAAATATTATAATATAACTGTGTTACATTATGTATTGTCAATCAATAATGGTATGAGCAAATTTTCATAATTTTACGTAGAATAAAAGTCTGAGAAAAGGTACATATTATTAAAAAAAACTCAATTTTTCAGTAAACGAGATTAAAGATATTTTTAATTTTGCCTATTTATAAATATAAGGTGTTTTCTTCATCTAAAACATTCCAGGCGCTTAAACTACTTTCACCTTCATCACTTAGTGTGCCTTCAACATTCCTTTTGGCTTATCTTTTTTTTTTTCGCAAACTTATTCACCAGTCTTTCGGCATTCCTAATATGTTCTTTGTAACTTTCATCACTGCCGCTGTCGGATTACAACCAACACTTAAATGTAACCGTTGAGACACTATACATCTAATTATATGGCCTTCATTGAAACACTCGACAGCATCATATACACCAAGTTTAAAACTTTCCATACCAACGAATGTGATCTTTGGTGTGCTTGTCCGTACAACATTGTTTCCACTCTCATTAGAATTCTGAGTGCACCCAACGGGTTGGTCTAATTTTGAACACGTCTTCGCAAATCAGCTGATTTCGAAGTCGAGAGTTCCAACGTTTAAATCCTAGTAAAGGCAATTATTTTTATACGGATTTGAATACTAGATTGTGGATACCGGTGTTCTTTGGTGGTTGAGTTAAAATTAACTGCATTTCTCAGAAATGGTCGACCTGAGACTGTACAAGACTACACTTCACTTACACTCATACATATCATCTTCATTCATACTCTGAAGTAATACCTGACGGTGATTCCCGGAGGCTGAGCAGGAAAAAAATAATTATATTTATAATTGTAGGCAATAATATAAATATATTTTATTTAATTTTCCAATTAGCCGGGCGTATTGCAATAAACCTGATTTTTCATTTCGCCTACGACAGAAACATCAATTAGATTTTCTTCAGAGCCGTATTAGAAAAAACTTTATTATAAAGTAAGTAGAGAAAACTTTATTAAAGCAAATTTATTACCTAAAATGCATATATAAACCATAATTTTTTTTTTCAAAAAATACACCCTGATCTCTTAATATAGAAATATTTGTATATATGTGTGTGTGTGCTTTGTTTTTTCTCTTTTCGGTTTAAATATTTTTTAAACAATTTTTGAAAGTTTATACTTCACATACAAAGCTATCAAGAAATCTATACAATGTTTTTTTTTTTTTTGTTATTATAGACCCCGAACCTAAAATGCAGAAGTTTTTTTTTTAGAAATTTTTTTTTTAGAAATTTTTTTTTTCTTATTTTAACTGTGTTAGATTTTGAGAAAAAATTACTCATATTTATTAAGGTTAATGAATATTTTTAGAAAAAGTCTGGTAAAATCTATTTCCCATTTAAACATTTTTTTTTTTTTTTTTTTGCCTGAAATCGCCACATTAGCTTGAAGCTTGTACGTTGGATATAGAAAATATAGCGTATGAAAAATGCCATGCCTGCCCGGGATTCGAACCCAGGACCTCAGGATAAAAGGCTGAGGCAACCACTCGCCACTTACCAACTTTTCGTTGTTTTTAATTTAACCCCAGGTTAAGTATGTTTAATAATATTTATTTATTTAAATAATAATTGAAAAGATGTAATTTTTTCCCCATACTTTTTTTTTAAGTTTATTTTAACACGATTATTTAATGTAATTTATCTATCGTTACTCGATCGTTACGGCGTAAAAAAATTGTTAAAATATAATATTGTGGTAATTGTTAATCAATAGTATTACGGGCAGTAAAGGGAAACAGATATATACCTATAATATAATTATTTGCATTAATACATGTACGCGTTTACTGTAATTATAATGAAGCATTTGGTTAAATAAATTTTGGGGTTTTGATTTAATGCTAGCGCAGATTTTCCTCCGTACTCGAATTACGTTAACTCTGTAATAGTTGCACATATATTGTTAAAAACCACATCATAACAATTAGGCTTTGTGGTTTCATGGTCGTTGAAATTACATACCGTCTCTGTAGTTTATAAAATCGGTCATTTGTGTAACGTCTATATCATGGATTTTTTAAAAATTTCTTTTCATCATATATTAACGCTTTTTTCCAATATTTATTATTTTTTTCCCATATTCCTTATGGTTATATTTTATTATTAATTACTTAATTAAATATTTTTCTTCATATTATTATTTTTTAAACCTTTATTTCCTCAACCGTTACAATTTTTTAATGTACTCATTTATTTTTTAATGTGTTTTCTAATCTCGATGGAGAAAATTAAAATTATCCATAAAATTATATTAATCTCATTGAAAAAATCAATTTCCGTATATCAATAAATTAAAATAAAAAAAATATTATAAATTAATTTTCAAGAAAAACTCAAAGAAATATAATCATTTTCCGAAGTATTTCACTGCTTTCAATATCTTTTAAAATATTTCCAAAATTATTGTTAAACATTTAAAATTAGAGAATACCAGGAAGGATTCAGAAAAACACTCTTCTGACCAGAACAAATCTTAAGTTTAAAATTAATCCTCAAAAACTTTAAGATGCAAGCCAATCTTCGTTTCGTTTGTAAATTTCCAAAAAGCTTATGGTATAGTGGTTAAAAACCATTATTCAAGATAATAAGAGAAATGTAGTTGAACAAAAAACATTTTTTTTATTTTTGTTTAATCTCTGGGACCACCGTTAGGCATTGTTTCAGAGGATGAGATGAATGATTTGTAGCGTGTGTAAAAATGCAATGCATGACCGGTATTCGAATTTTGGACCTTCAGATGAAAGGCCAAGGACGCTACCACTCGCACCACGGAAGCCGGAAATATATTAAATTAAAAAAATTTGAATTTAATCAAGTTAACGCTGAAAAACACAATTTTCAAGGTAAAATTGTAAGGGGAAACTAAAAAATATTCAAAATTAAAATTCATCTCAAATAATAAGATGGGTTTCTGGAGATATCCCTGTTGAATTTAGTTTTAGATTTCTGGAAAAATAATGATAAAAGTGTTTAATTGGGATCAAAATTTAAAAATTAGCTCTTTTCCTTTTGTCGCAAAAACTTCAGGTTTATAAATTTCCTCTATAAAAATTGATATCATGTTATACCACAAAGATTATCTCATAAAATCAATAGAGATCAAATATGGAAAAATAGAAATAACAATCAAATTTAAATAATTTGGAGAAATAATCAGTAAAAACGGGAGACACAAAACAGATTCGAAAATGTAACTAGGATAAATAAAGAAGAAAAAAATTTCATATCCTAACCATAAAACAGTTTGGATAGATTGGATTTTAGAGAAGTAATTTATAATACTAAGGTTTTTGAGGATGTGTGAAGAAAGAATACATAGCAAAAAGTGGACAGAAGAAGAAGAGAACGTGCTTTCCGAAAAAAATGAAGGAAATATGGACAAAGATAAAAAGAAATAAAAAAGTAATATCTTTTCGGTCCCGCGTGATAAGTCTCTTCAGAAAAAAAAATTATTCTCATGAAATATTTTTAAAATCTCGATCATAATCAGTTCGTTGTAGTAAATTTTATCAGGATTTATATTAAAAACTTGTTTAAAAAATTAAAAAGTTTCACTGAACTTAAAAAAATTAAATAATACTTCTATACCCCGCTTCCCATTAAAACAAGAAAACACTTTAACCCGTCGAGAACAAGTAGTCGTTCTTATAGGACTTCAAATCGTTAGACTTACTTCGATCTAACTGATAGTAGGAGAACATATGTGAAAGTTGTGACATATCTCACAGTGAAACATATAATATGAGAGTGCCCTTTGTATAAAATCCTCAAAATGCTCAAACTAACCGGTAATTTAATTTTTGATTTATCATATAATGATAAAAGAGAAGAGAAAATTATCAAATTTCTAAGGACAAGCGGTTTGTTAAAACGACTATGATTCATTCATTAACATGAATATGTTAATGAATGAATTCATTCATTATCAGCAATTATCTGCTGATAATTGATTATCAGCATTATCTTGCATTATCTGCAAGTTCAATGAATAGCCCTCATAGTTTGACGACATTCTATAGAAATGGAGTACACATTTTAAGTGACAAGAACCCTGTACAACCATTCCAGCCGCGGTGTAATACGTTGAATGAGGTAACAGAATACGGTAAGTAATTGCCGGATAAATAAACTGTGGATATTTACAATTTCTTTATTTACCTTTAAATTTACACTGAATTAATTAATCATTGTATTAAATCACTATAATTTTATAGTTTTTAAATTCACATTTTTAAATATATGTTAAACATACTGTCTTAGCTAGAACATATATAGACTAGTAATATTGTTTAGTTGACATTTTAAAGGAAAGTTAAGTCATAAGTTACTTATTGCTTACTAATACTTAAGCTCACATCTGGTTCATTATTAAAAATATAAGAAATAAGAAAATGGCAGTATATGTTTACCTTTGTCAAGAAAACACATGAATCTGAACAAACTCTATACATCCTTGTCATGTAGTGATTTTCCTGAGTTTTTATTGTTTTACGACATATTTGTTTGACCTAGTCGCTTTCATGAAGGGAAAATTGTTGGTTTGTGACAAGAGCTAATGACCACACTAGTTTATGTTTGCTAAATTATATATAAAAAAAAAAACTACATAATATTTTTTCCTCGATATTTTGAAATTACCGCCAAACAATTTGTTAACAACCTTCCTTGAATCATTTAAGGATTACAGTTGTTAATAGTGTTTGATGTAGTAATATAATTGTTAAATCGTAAGCAAACTGTAATCATGTTTATTATCTTGAACGACTACATTATATTATCCAATGATAGCCATTGAATGCGATTAAATAAATTACAAATATAGACTTATAGATGAGACTGTATTTGATTTGAATATAAAACCCAAAGAGATTGTAATAAATGAACTTGTTTAAGAATTATTATGTACGAAAAATTGACGTCACATGTTGCCAGAATGTGTGGAGAAAGCCAGCTGAACAAAGCGACCGTACAGGCAGAACGCTTTTATCTGCCATCGCGTTAACGAGATTTTAAATTCTTTTTCTAATTTTTAACAATATCTACAAACATTTTCTCTTTTCCAATCAGTTTTCACCCGTTTTAGAAAAAAATTGAAATAACAAATAATTGAAAATAAATTGTTATTTTTCTTCTTTCGATTTAGACGTTTTTAGATCTCGTTGCATTTTCTTTCTTCTTTGTTTATTCTTTCTTTCGTTTTCAGTACTTTATCATTCTTTCCAAAAGTCTTTCTTTTTTGTCTTCTGAGAATTTCCTGGAGCTGTTTTTTGGTTTTGTCTTTTCATCTAGTTTGAAATCCTCAATTGGTTTTCGAAACTGTATTCTATTATTATTTTTTTTATAATTTTTATTATAATTATCATCACTTTTTTAAAATTGATTTTATTTTTATCGAGATTCTTTTCAAGTAACAATTGTTTTATAAATCATATAGTTTTATTTATTTAAAAAAAGAAAATTATTTTTTTAAATATTACAACAGCTTAGTTTTTCTCTCTCTCCATATATATATATATATACATACATATCTTCCTATAAAAAATTTGTTCTTTTACTATTGCATTGAATGTGGTAAGGTTTAGAGATACAGAATCTTTATCTTGGAACCCGTATTTCATTTTATCAGTTCTCTACGCAAATCAATAAGACCAGATGCACAAGTTGCTGATAGCTCCCATGGTTTATAAATTGAAACGAATAAGAAACATATATATATATATATATATATATATATATAAAATACAAAAACGTGTATTACAAGTAAGGACTTTACCCACAAATATCTTTTCCTTTGTACTTGTATAAAGAACGTGACTTATTTCCATTAACATTTTTGAAAAAATAAATAAAATATAAGTAAAAGGTAAAAAATTGGAGAAACTTCTAATATTATCCGAGTTAAGTTTTGAAAGTTATCATCTGATTTGAAGGTTACAAAAAATAATTCGTTAAGAAGAAAACGTTTGTTGAAGTGTGACGGAGTTATGGTTTAGACCGGGGCAAGATTTTCAAAACTCAATCTTACTTTACTGTAGAAAAATAAAATTAACACAGTTTTCTACAGAATTGGATACGATAATTTATTATTTATCTCAACCTTTCTTGAAGTTGTGAGAAAAAGCATAAAATCTAATATACTTCACCACGATTCTTTTATTTTGTAATAATGAAAATTTTGTGGTTTTTCTTTCTTTTTCTTTTCCCCTTAGTCGGATCGACATTCAAGAAATACTCAACCCAAGGGGCGGATATTTTATTCACCTCATTCACCTGCCTCAAATTACTAAGCGGAGTAACCGGGCCCGGCTATGCCGTTCCCGGGTCCCGCCACATTAATCGGGATTCGGTCTTGCCTCTTGCCTGCCACCATGGAGGGAACCAAATCCGGCTATGCCGTTCCCGGATCCCCTCTAGTAACCCGGTCTCTGTCTTTCTCTTCCTTTTTTTATGCCTTCGTTTAATACCTGTACTGTATTCAGTTAGCTCGTAGAGTTAAGAATAAACAAATATTGAGTTTGTGTGAGTGAGTTCATCATGATTATGCTGATTAACGTCCCGTGTATCAGTGCCGATTCACTACGCGGCCATATCTATATACAACACTATAATCATTACTCATATTAGTCACCGTATAATTATTTTATCGTATAATAGTTAATATAATCATCTTTATTTTTCCTCTTTAGTCTCCGGTAACTTCGGTTAAGATAATACTTCAGAGGATGAATGAGGATGATATGTATGAGTGTAAATGAAGTGTAATATTGTACGTTCTCAGTTCGACCATTGCTGAGATGTATGGTTAATTGAAACCCAACCACCAAAGGACACCGGTATTCCTGATCTAGTATTCAAATCTGTATAAAAACTTTTACTACGGCTTGGAACGCAGGAACTCTCGACTTCCAAATCAGCTGATTTGGGAAGACGCGTTCACCACTAGACCAACCCGGTGGGTTTTTCATGAATACTAGGAGATAGAAACAAGTGCGGATTTATATACTTATGAAAAATTACTATTTTATACTGTGTTTGACATTTTATCGGCCAAGTTTTTTTAGTTTTTTTTTATTTCGTACAAGGAAGTATTTTAATCGCGAATAATTTAGATTTTTTAGATTTCAACGGAAATATCCATTTTGACTAGTTTTGGCGTGACGACTGTACATATGTATCTCGTATAACTCAAAAGCCATTTTAGTGTAATTGTAGTCGTACAATGTTGAAATTTTAGATTGAGGATTGTTGTAACATCTAGTCGTAACATGTAGTCGTAAAAAATCTCGAATTCCAAAAAATTTGGATTTTGTCTTTTTCTTAAACTGCAGTAAAAAGCCCTCATTGAAAGCTTTTCAGCGATGTATCATAAGTGGTATTTTCATTAGTTTCGCCCAACCTTTAATTAATGAAATATTTTGGTTTTACAAGGGGAAGGCACATCGGCTCGAATCCGATTTCATTTCCTTCTTTTCATTTTTTAACTTTTTTTTTAATTTAACCATATTGATGTATTACTAATTATTAACCTGTGATTGTAGAACATTTTATTCAATTATAAAAATAGCAAAAAAAATATCAGACCTTATTAATGAAATAAAATTTTATGAACTTTTCATTTAAAAAAGAAATTGAATATGTAAATTGAATAGGCGTAAAAGGAAATCATGCTGTTCTTCATCAGATGTTTTTTTTTAAATACGAATTTGAATATGTGATACATGTTTTTAATTTAAAGGTTTTTGAGAAAAACTATGGCAAAGACCGTTTCTCAATAGAAGGCAAATTTAACAGAGATTTGCCTTCTATTAACAATATTAGTTTAGTAATACTAGTATTATTCTACCAATACTAGTTTATTTTCTAATACATTATTAATTTTGAGACAATCAAATACTGTACTTGTACGTTAAAGTACGAAGCCAAAATAGAAAATCCATTTCGGCACGCCGGAAGGCGGAGTTAGATTTCACCGGTGTTAAGTAGGGGATAAAAAAAGATTTCCACCTTAAAGTTAAGATAAAATTCAATTTACTCAATACGACAAAGGTTGCATGTGAAAAAAGGTTTCACATGTTTAGCATACGACAAACCTCATCTTCTTACAATTCCACCCACATTTTGGTCATCCCTTGCCATACGGGTTGGTCATATCAAAACTTATTTCAGACAAAGGTTTTACGTAATGTTTAGAGGACTAAGGGCCACTTTAAACCGATTCGATGCTGTGCCTATTAAGGGAGGAATAATTTTTTTGTCTTCGAAACCTTATTTTTTTTCACCCCTTGGGCCAATGGTTGGTGATATAAAAGAACTTTACTTATATACGTCTTATGCCCTTACCCAAAGATTAGTAGGAAGTTTAAACTAATGTGATATTCTATTTAATAAGAAAATTATAACGATATTTTATTTGTTTGAAAAAGCTCCTCCATTTTCACTCCATGGTCCAATTTAGCCCATTAATGAACTCGACCGAAATTTTGGGTCGTTATACTTTACGTATCAATTTTAAAGTGATTAGCCCAAAATTACAGCAGTTATCGTACCCCCAAGAAAGTTAAATGTGTGTGCGCGCGCGCGTGTGTGTAAACGTTTGAACTGACGGTGGTTTTAGGGTTTTGGGGATGTTAAACGTGAAGATATTTCTAAATTTTCAGGGATTCGAATCATGGTACCCATTGCAGTTGGTAGCTTCCGTATGAATTCTACCTAAATAAGTAATTAGCTTCCTTAGAAATTAACAGCAGATTTATTTGTGTTAAATTTTTTAAATTTACAAATTTATTGTATTAATTTAGGATTGAAAATATTAACTAAGTTTAAAAATTAAATATAGTGATAATTCAAGTAAATAATATAAATTGACCTAGTTAATTATTTCTAATTGCGTTGCAACGTATTAGTTATTAAAATTAGTTAGATATAAAAATTTTTTAAGGGTGTAATTCTGATGGTAATACGAAATAAAAAAGTTACTAGACGATTCTTTACCTTCGGGCTATCCCGATTACTGCCCGAATATTTCCATTTTTGCAACTTTCATTAAAAACTTTCATAACTCAAAAAATTTGTTGTGGACATCACATGACTTCCTGGTGCGCTTATTAAATTACATATACACATTTTTTTTTAAAACGAAAAGTACACAAAATTTTATTTTATTAATAATTTCTGATATATATATTTTTTCTTATTGTTATTGAATTATTATTTATTGTAATTTTTTTACAATTTGAGTTTAGTAATTATTAATAAATCAGTATGTTTAAATTTAAAAAAAAAGTTTAAAAGAATGGAGGTGAAATCGGATTCGAACCGATATGCCTTTCCCTTGTAAGAATTAAGTATTTCATTAATTAAAATTTTATTTGGCTATAACTCTGGAACCAATGAAAATGAGTACACTTATGATAATATCGTTGTAAAGTTCTTATTGAGGGCTTATTACTGTAGTTAAAAGTCCAAAATTCGAATTTTTTGGTATTTAGGGCTTTTTTCTGGACACTTTTGGTTCAGTCGATTTCAATCAAAACGGGAGGTGCACAACTAGATGTTACAACAGTCATAAATCCAAAATTTCAACAACGTACGGCTGGCTAATCGTTTTTGAATTATGCGAGGTACAGGTATGTACAGGCGTCACGCCAAAATTAATTTTTTAGGGATGGTCAAAATTTCCGTTGAAACTGAAAAACAAACATTTTTGCGATCACAATTCAAGGATGTAAAAATGAAGGAATTTATCGATTCCGGTTTTCGCTAATGATTCAGTGACATTAATTCATGATGGTAGAAAACATTTTAAAACAAACCATTATGTAGTAATTTTTTTACTATGTAAGTCCTTGCACTTGTTTATACCTATTAGTTACCGCTTAGTTTTGAAATATGAAGCTGTTTCCATACTTTACTATCTTTGCGTAAATAATTTGTACTAGTAATATTCCACGTCTTCTTTTTTTTAAATCAGTTTAAAAGTTGATTTAAAAGTTTTTTACACCACAGTTGTGAGTCTGAACGTGTAAAGTGTATTATAAGAGCGAAAAGTTCAACTTAGTGAATCTTCTTTCATCACCTTCCTCGTTATTATGGAGGGAAAAAGAAATTCTTTAGTAAATGAATTTTTCAGTAAATATTACTTTAGCTTACTCGTGAAATGTACAGGCTTTTTCTGTTTAATCATTATTATGAGTGCTAAAATTTCGTTTAAAATCTAGCTATGTAACACTTATCTTTGTTTCGTGTATGCATAATGAAGGCAAAACCATTAATTTGTAATTGATCATGAAAAAATGTTTCAAATTTTTATCTTTACTTATTCGTAGTACCTTGTATTCAGTGACTTTTCTTTTATAATCTAAAACAAAAACGTTCTGATTTTTGTTTAGTTTATTATATCGAGAAGTATTGAGTATTATAGGCGAAAAATTATCAATCGTCAATAAAATAGTTTGATCAACTTTTCATTACTAACCCTAGATATTACAAAATTTAATTATCAAAATAAATTCATGATCTATGCATACTTTTATATTTCCCATGAAAAAAAATTATTTTCTTAAAATGTAGGTTAATAAAATGTTTAAAATTGTATAAAATTAGATTTTCTAAAAGATAAATCAATAAATATAAAATTAACGTTATGAATTTCCTTGATTTTTTTTTGTTACGCAGAAATTTATTTTTAATTAAAAAGAAATTATAAATAAATACAAATCTATTTTTTTCTGTGACTTTATACGCGGCAGAAAAAGGTTATTTTATAAAATAATAACGTTGTTGCTATTTAGGATAAAGTCTGATGTATAAAGCAGTAGGAAAAGTTGAAGAAAAAGATACCACCACTAGTGGAGAAGGATAGCTAACCCGACTGGCAAACACATTACTGGAACGTTTGCCCTTAGAGACTCATAAAAAACGTTCCGTGTATCGACCAAAAGGAGTGGTGGCATCCTTATACTGGGGTAGTGGTAGTGTGTGGTAGGAGAGAGAACTGTTGACGACTCTGGTAAAGAAACTGTTTGCGTAGGCCGCACAATAAACATGTCCCTTTTTAAATATCTTAAAGATTTTTTAGTCGCCATATCATTTACGTTATTGAATATGGAAGCTGGAATTAATAAATGAAATGAACATATGCGAGAGAATGCTAATACACACTTTTAATAAAAACAGTAATAATATAATATATATATTTTAGATTAAACATATATAGTTTATATACAAATAGAAAACCGTTTGATTTTAATACTAGTTTTATGAACACTACATAATTATTCAGATGTCCACAAGGGTGCAACACCACCGATATATATATGCGCAATTACCATCCCTCTACCCAACCTTCCAACAATATACCATGGTATCGTAGTCTCATACAGCTTCCCATTGAATATAATTCAAATGCAAATTTAACAGCCCTCAGTTAACCCCATTGATACATATATACATAGATATACACACGCTCTTCTCTTTACTCTGAAATTCTACTATTCGACCTTCCTCCTCACCGCATAATTCTGTTCCAACACGTCAACCCCCACATCTTGTTCCATCACTATTAACCAGTAGTATATGCTGTCACATTAATCAAATGTGGTTATGTTCTATAATACATATGTATATATATAATTAATTCTCATTGCTTACTTCATTATAGTATATTTCAATATAATATAGCGTTCACGTCCTAGTAAAGTCGGTTACTTTTATAAGAATTTGAATACTAGATCGTGGATACCGGTGTTCTTTAGTGTTGGGTTTCAATTAACTACACATCTCAGGAATGGTCGAACTGAGACTGTACAAGTCTACAGTTCATTTACACTCATACACATCATTTTCATTCATTCTCTGAAGTATTATCTGGACGGTAATCACCGAAGGCTAAACAGGAAAAATAAAGAAGTATATTTAAATATATCAAGTTTACTTGTTATGTTACATCATATTCTGTAGATCTCATTATACAGATTTCTCATCAATAAGTTAAGTAAACTGAAAAATGTGTGTGTAGCTTTATATACAAAATATCCTTTGGAAAAATGAACGTTTTAAGAAATGTTTTTTAGAGATCAAAATAGAAAGAACAAAATTTAATTTTTAATTTAAGTATTGTTTTTTTTTTGTCTTCAGTCATTTGACTGGTTTGATGCAGCTCTCCAAGATTCTCTATCTAGTGTTAGATAGATTCTCTATCCTACATCCCTAACAATTTGTTTTACATAATCTAAACGTTGCTTGTCTAAACATTTTTTCCCTTCTACCTTCTCACCAATATTAAAGCGATTATTCCAGGATGCCTTAATGTGACCTATAAATCTGTCTCTTCTTTTAACTATATTTTTTCCAAATGCTTCTTTCTTCATCAATTTGCCGCAACACCTCTTCATTTGTCACTTTATCCACACATATGATTTTTAACATTCTTCTATAGCATCACATTTCAATAGCTTCTAATCTTTTCTTCTCAGATACTCCGATCTTCCAAGTTTCACTTTCATATACAGCTACGCTCCAAACATGTACCTTCAAAACTCTTTTCCTGATGTTTAAATTAATTTTTGATGTAAACAATTTATATTTCTCACTGATGGCTCGTTTCGTCTGTGCTATTCGGAATTTTATATCGCTCCTTCTTCGTCCATCTTTAGTAATTCTACTTCCCAAATAACAAAATTTTTTTACCTCCATAAACTTTTCTGTATTTTTACATTCAGTGGTTCATCTACGTTATTTATACTACATTTCATTACTTTCTTTAAAACAGAAAATAATGAGCAAAATTACTATAAGAAAAATTATCTTTGATTCCTTTTTTTAACTTAAGTGATTTATATACTCGTACGTCAGTGCCCCATTAGAAAAAATGTAATAGATTGTATATATAACAAATTAATTAAATCCTTTTTCATGATTAATGATTTATATAAATATATTTCTTCTACTTATTGTAAAAAGTATAATGAATAAAGTACTGTATGTCAAACTCGTCTGAAGATTGTTGTAAAAGAAAAATTAATCGTTATGGAATGATTTCAACATTTATTTTTCATTATTTTTAATAATTATTAATGACATTAAATAGTAAAAAAAAAAAAAAACAATTTACGAGTGTACATATAAGTGTAAAATGAAATACATTTGGTGAGTTTACCTTTAAATTTAGAAAAAAAATACCGTTTTTGCTTTTGTAGTAATGTTAGGAAGGGTTGATTGGGAAAAATAATGGTTTAGGGTTAAGCATGAGCAATTCTATCCATTAAACAATGTAAATGCAGTTTTCTAAAGAGAAAAATAGTTAAAATAAAAATTAACTGAAAACCTTTGACCAAATACGAATAAAGTATACCTTTTTCATCCTTTCTCAAACCTTAAACTCCTTCTATAATCACCATATTCTCATTTATTACTCTTTTTGTAGATAAAGTTAAAATAATAAATTACTTTAAAATACATAAAATTTGTTTATAGGAAAAACTAGCGTACTCCGTTGCGACTTCGCTCACAATATAGATCTAGCTTCACTCGCAATGCTTTTTAATAGCAAACTTATTTTTTATAAATAAAAAATATTTAATCAACAATATTATATTTAGATTTTCATTAAATCCTGATAAAACGGTAAATAAAAATTTTTATGAAAAATACTGAAGGGAATATACGATAAACAATGAATTATTGCTCAAAACTTAAATCAAGGAAAACAAAAAAAGGAAGATAAGAAAATTAAACAATATTTGTTAGACCAATCCATTTTATGAATGAATTAAAATAGTCCAATAAAGATAAACAAAAAATTTATACAATCCCAAATCTAGCATTCCCTTCGCGGCTTCGCCCGTGCTCTATGGTTACTTGCGCTGCTCGTCACGGTCAGAGCGTCATGGCTCGCTTCGCTTTCCCTTCCCCTTTTCACCCTTTTCCCTTTCCTTCTCCCGTTTCTCTTTCCCTTACTTCCCTTTTCGGTTTCTCTTCCCCCTTTTCCATTTTCCCCTCCCTCTTTTATTTTTTCTCTTTTCCCTTTCCATTTCCATTCCCCGTTTTTCTTTTTTCCCGTCTTTCCCTTTTTACCCTCTTCCCTTTTTCGATTTTTCCCTAGTTCCCTATTTCCGTTTTCTGATTTTTCCCTTTCTCCCTTCTTCCCTACGCGTAAATCGGTCCAGTAGTTTTTTAGTATATAGCGGACACATATCGGAAACACTGTAATGGAATCGTAAAATATTTAGTATAGAGTATGTTGCTTTTATGTCCAACAGATAGCGCTGTTAACACGAAATTTAGTTTTTTATTGATTTGAACCCCTTAAAATCAAAATTTCGCAAAATCCTTTCTTAGTGCACGCCTACTTAAAAATACGAAGGTACCCTGAAAATTTCAAGTCTCTACCTATAATAATTTTGGTTGTAGATACTTTGACTATGAAACAGTGAATCAGTCAGGATATTCTCTTCTACATAACAGATAGTTTTTTATTCTTCTTTTATCCTGAATTTTTTTTTTTGCTAGGTTGGAAGTATGTATTTATAATGTAGCATAACCATGTTAGTTTACTTATCTGTTGTGGGTAGTGTACTGTTTTTCAATGATCAAAGGAATAAATTCCAGTCATATCCGTTTTATTAAGCTTTATACTGTAATTGATGAGTGAACATTATTATATATATATATATATATATATATATATATATATATATATATATATATATATATATATATATATATTTATTTTTCAGTAGTTGTAACCTACCTAACAAAATATTTTTTATTTCAAGTGGAATAGAAATGTGTTCGACTATTTTTATGATTTTTAAATTATTTTATTTTAGGTTTATTTAATATATTTATTCACAGGTCTACAAAAGAATTGTTTTTTCTTTTCTGTAATATGAATTCAATCAAAAGTGTCATAATATTTCTTTTGCACAGATTTCAAATCTACAAAGCAAAACTGAATGGAGATGCAATTTATATATATATATATTTTTTTTTTGTCTTCAGTCATTTGACTGGTTTGATGCAGCTCTCCAAGATTCCCTATCTAGTGCTAGTCGTTTCATTTCAGTATACCCTCTACATCCTACATCCCTAACAATTTGTTTTACATATTCCAAACGTGGTCTGCCTACACAATTTTTCCCTTCTACCTGTCCTTCCAATACTAAAGCGACTATTCCAGGATGCCTTAGTATGTGGCCTACAAGTCTGTCTCTTCTTTTAACTATATTTTTTCCAAATGCTTCCTTGTTCATCTATTTGCCGCAATACCTCTTCCTTTGTCACTTTATCCACCCATCTGATTTTTAACATTCTCCTATAGCACCGCATTTCAAAAGCTTCTAATCTTTTCTTCTCAGAAACTCCGATTGTCCAAGTTTCACTTCCATATAAAGCGACACTCCAAACATACACTTCCAAAAATCTTTTCCTGACATTTAAATTAATTTTTGATGTAAACAAATTATATTTCTTACTGAAGGCTAGTTTAGCTTGTGCTATTCGGCATTTTATATCGCTCCTGCTTCGTCCATCTTTGGTAATTCTACTTCCCAAATAACAAAATTCTTCTACCTCAATAATCTTTTCTCCTATTTTCACATTCAGTGGTCCATCTTTGTTATTTCTACTACATTTCATTACTTTTGTCTTGTTCTTGTTTATTTTCATGCCATAGTTCTTGCGTAGGACTTCATCTATGCCGTTCATTGTTTCTTCTAAATCCTTTTTACTCTCGGCTAGAATTACTACATCATCAGCAAATCGTAGCATCTTTATCTTTTCACCTTGTACTGTTACTCCAAATCTAAATTGTTCTTTAACATAATTAACCGCTAGTTCCACGTAAAGATTAAAAAGTAACGGAGATAGGGAACATCCTTGTCGGACTCCCTTTCTTATTACGGCTTCTTTCTTATGTTCTTCAATTGTTACTGTTGCTGTTTGATTCCTGTACATGTTAGCAATTGTTCTTCTATCTCTGTATTTGAACCCTAATTTTTTTTAAATGCTGAACATTTTATTCCAGTCTACGTTATCGAATGCCTTTTCTAGGTCTATAAACGCCAAGTATGTCGGTTAGTTTTTCTTTTATCTTCCTTCTACTATTAATCTGAGGCCTAAAATTGCTCCCCTTGTCCCTATACTTTTCCTGAAACCAAATTGGTCTTCTCCTAACACTTCTTCCACTCTCCTCTCAATTCTTCTGTATAGAAATCTAGTTAAGATTTTTGATGCATGACTAGTTTAACTAATTGTTCTGCATTCTTCACATTTATCTGCCCCTGCTTTCTTTGGTATCATGACTATAACACTTTTTTTGAAGTCTGATGGAAATTCCCCTTTTTCATAAATATTACACACCAGTTTGTATAATCTATCAATCGCTTCCTCACCTGCACTGCGCAGTAATTCTACAGGTATTCCGTCTATTCCAGGAGCCTTTCTGCCATTTAAATCTTTTAATGCTCTCTTATTATTTCTAACTATACTGTTATATTTTTCTTATTATTGTAACTAATTTAAAATAATTTGAAATTTACGATAATTAAGTTTTATTAAAAATACAATTAATTTAACTCACCGGGTTGGTCTAGTGGTGAACTCGTCATCGCAAATCAGCTGATTTCAAAATCCGAGTTCTTAGATTCAAATCCCAGTTAAGGTACTTTTATGCAGATTTGAATACTAGATCGTGGATACCGGTGTTGTTTGGGGGGTTGTGAAGTAATACCTTACGATGGTTCTGGAGGCTAAACAAAAAAATAAAAATTTATATTAATTTAAATTTATTGTATGGAGAATTAATATATGGATTTATTTTTTGTTTTTATCAATATTTAATACTTTTTTTATCAAAACAGATGAAAGATAAAACGGTTAAGAATTTTTTTTTTATTACAGGAATGGAATTACAACTCAAAAAAATCACTGTGTTACATAGTGAAAATATTGGAAACTTCGTTTCATTTAGTATTTATATTTTATATTTAAGCATTTTCATCGAGTAATTTTTTTTTTATTAGTTATGGTAAAGTCCTCTGCAGCGATATGGAAACTTAACTACGAAGAAATATAAAAGTACGGCATCAATTGAGAAGTTTGTTATTTTTTCTGCATATACAGAGTGATTCAGGAGGAAAGGGCAATACTTTTACAACTCATTCTAGAGGCTAAAAATAAGAAAAAAGTTCATATAAACATAGGTCCGAAAACGCTTCTTTAGCGAGTTATACAGAGTGAAAGATTTCGCCCGAGTTTCATTTCCTACGGGTAAATTAAAGCTTTCTGATATTCTTTTAAAATTTTATTTGTTTTCTGTTAAAATTATATACATCAATCTTCTTATAATTAAATTCTCTACAATTTATGTTTAAAAAATGTAGAATTTATTTCCAATTTATCAACGTTATTGTACGTCAAACGTAACAAAATGTGTTTTTTGACCCTATTTTTGGCGTTTTACATGAGAAACAAAGAGAGATACAGTTCTGGGATCTATTTTCTTTGATTTCCCAGCTCAAAAACCATAGAAACAATTGAATTTGCTCCTTAATTGACCTTTCCAGAATTTTAGAAAGCCTTAATTTACCCGGAAGAACTGAAACTCGGGCGAAATTTTTCACCCTATATAACTCGCTAACGAAGCGTTTTCGGACTTATATTTATGTGAACTTTTTTCTTATTTTTAGTCTCTAGATTAAGTTGTCAAAGTATCCCTATCCTTCTGAATCACATTGTATATTTATATCCATATAAATATAGGGTGATTCAAACTGTACAGCAGTCTCTTGGGACCTGAATCTATAACTAAAAATATGAAAAAAATTAATTTAAACATACGCTCGAAAACGCTTCGTTAACGAGTTACGGCTAGCGAAAAATTTCGCCCGGATTTTGATTCTCCTGGGAAAATGAAGACTTCCTGAAATTCTGGGAAGGAAAATTAAGCCGCAAATTTGTTCTTTTCTATGGTTTTTGACCTGAAAATATCAAAAAGATTGGTCTGTAACTCTTTTAGATTTAAAGATAAATGACATAAAACAAAAATTCGGGGTAATAAATATCACGTTTTTGGGATTTAAGAAAACTTTTTAAATGTTTAATTAAGTAGTATTGTTTTTTTTTTTTTTTTTTTAATTAAAAATGTAGTAAATTTAATTCAGAAAAAAATCACGTAAATTACTTTAAAAAAAAATTGAATACAGGATATTGTAATTTAACTGTCAAAAAACAAAACAGACTAAGTGTCGAAAAAAATCTTAACAATATGAAATAAATAATTGATCATTTATTTGCTTTTTTTTTTATCAGAATGAATTAATTTCTTTTCGTAGGTTAGCAATATCAGTTGATAACAATTAACTTTGCAAACAATGTTTGAATAACTTTGATGGTAATTTTTGTATTATATTAAGGTATCTCTAAGATTTTGTGAACAATTCAGAAAACAGTTTCTACAAAATTTATTTTTGTATTTTCTTTTAATATAAGTTCTTCTCTTTTATGCTAGGGAATTTAAGATAACTTTTTAATTTTTTTTTTCGTTTTATATTACTAAGAACTTTGCACATTTCGATTAAAAACGTGTAAATAATTCAAAAGTACATTATATAGAGTGTTCTACGAAGAAACAGAGAAACTTTAAGGAGAAGTTTTACTGGTAAAAGTAATGAAAAAAATTTATAAAAAGATAGGTCTGGAAGAGCTTTGTTTTCCATTACGACTGGCGAAAAATTTCGCCCCAATTTTCAACTGTTCTAATATAAAAAGCCCCCACTGTTATTTTTGGGATCAAAATTATAAGGAGTAAATTCGGTGGTTTCTTATGTATTTTGAGCTGTGAATTAGAATAAAACAGAAAACAGGACTCAGTACTGTAGCTCCAGTATTTTTTTTAAGATATTAGAGGTAAAACACAAAATTAGGTGTTGAAAAACAAGTTTTTTTTATATTTGTAGCACAGTAGCTTTGTTAAATGACTTATAAATGCGGAAGATTTAATAAAAAAAACTTATCGTGAATTTATTTTTTAGAAAAGTAATGTAAATACAGATAATAAAAAGTATATAACATTTTTTTAAAAATCGGTTTTGTATTAAAGCAAAATTATTAATACAATTATTGCTACCGGCTTTTCAGGCCTTCTGTAGCAACAGTTGTAGTGTAATGTAAGTGTAAATTACCGGTAAATATTTAGTCTGGAACAGACTGAGGTCGACCACCCCTGAGACGTTTAGTTAGTTGAAATCCAACCACCAAAGAATGTCGGTATTCATAGTTTACAGCATTCAGATTCAGATAAAAGCAATTCCATTTACAAAGACTCAAGCTATGAGTCATTGTAAGATTCTTTATAACTCGCGATTTCGAAAATCAGTTGATTTTACAATAACGATTTTAACCACTATACTTACCTCCTTTTCATTCTTTTTCTGGTTTAGCCTCCGGGAATTACCATTCAGGTTTTACTTCAGAGGATGTATGAGGATGACACGTATGAGTGTAAATGGAGTCTAGTTTCCTGAGATACACCATTCCTGAGATGTGTGGTTAATTGAAACCCAACCACTAAAGAACAGCGGTATCCACGATCTAGTATTCAAATCCGTATAAAAGTAACTGCCATTAATAGGACTTGAATGCTGGAACTTTCGACTTCCAAATCAGTTGATTTGGGAAGACGCGTTCACCACTAGATTAACCCGGTGGGTTATCCACCACTAGACTTACCGAGCGGTTTTTTTTTCGGTACAGTAAACTTATTGTTTATATACAATGCGAATAAAATAGGCAAGGGAACCATATTTTGAGTTAGTCAAAAATTATCATTTGATTGGTGTACAGTTAAGTGTAATTGATTGGGAACGTTTACAAGAAAAATTTTATATAAAAAATGGTTAAGAATTATAATCTGTATTCAAGTAGTTCAAGTAGTACAAACAGGGAAATTACAGTGTCCGAGAAGTCCGAGTTGCTACAGTTGATCATGCAGGGGAAGATAGTGAGCAGACGTAACGTTGGGAGGCGCAGAATTTCATGGTTGCGCAATCTGAGGGAATGGTTTGGCACAACGTCCACCGAACTGTTCCCAGCGGCCTACTCAAAGGTCAAAATAGCAATGATGATTGCAGACCTGAAAGTAGTTGCCACTTGAAGAAGAAGTTAAAATTCCGTAATATTTTAATATCCTTAGAAAAATATATTGAAAAAGTATCAAATGACTTTTTTCTCTCTCTCTTTTGTTCCCTTACACCCCTGGACCGGATCTGCAGTCAAGTATGACTCCGTCCAGGGGCGTGTTCTTGCCACTCTTAATGAGCATCTCCGCCTGTTGGCAGTAGGTCCGGCATGGCAGGTCGGCCCGCCGGTTTTGGATCTTCTTATTTTAATTTGCCAGTCTAACTTCAAAGGCGGTGGTAACAGGGCCCGGCTATGCCATACCCGGGACCCATTCGCCAAGACCCTGATTTTTCCCCATTTTTTTGACCCGGGTCGTTGGGAGACCCTGTGTCTTCTCACTGCAGCCCACCCGTGCAAATACGGACGAACACCAGCTCAGCAGGGGGCTGTCCTATCCGTCTTCCACTGTGCATCAGTATGACCCCTATTCTCTCTAATCCTTTTCAGCTTCTACATGTTCAGCCATTCCCGTAAACCCTTTAACATGTACGGGACATCATTTTCAGGCAACGCCCATTCGATATTACAATTTAACTTGGTCCCATCCCACCGAGGACATTCAAAGAAGGTATATGACCTAGCAAGATAAAAAAACCGACCTCCTCGCTGAGTAGCTAGCGTCTCGTTATTTTGTGTGGAGGTCCCGGGTTCGAATCCCGGTTAGGCATGGCATCTTTTCATACACTCCCAATTTCCACCTGACTAATGACCGTAGCTGTTAAACCCCCCTCTTTCATAACGAAAAAAGGAATTTTATGTCTTTGTTTAAATAGTAGATTTAATGAAGTTGATTACAGTAAACTTAATGTAATTGACTTTTTGTAAACTATATGGATTCAATCCAGTTGTGCAGTATTTGTTCAGAGAATTAAAAAGTTTTTTATAATTATTTTTCCAATATTTTTAATAATATTTATTATCTACTGTATTTTTCTGGAATTTTATTTATTTAGTTTCATATTTTTTTTATATATTAGATTCAATTAAACGAATTCTCATGATTGTTTTCAATATAAACTTTTATTAAAAAAAGCTTTACAAGGGTTTACATTTAAAATTAAATTTATGATTATATAGTTATATGTGGGTTGTTATAGAACATTTAATTTTTTTAGTAATGATTGATTTTAATATTAATTAGTTTATTCTTTATTAAATAAATAAAATTCCGGTAAATAGCTTTCATAGGAAAGAATTTATTTAATTATTTATAAAAATAATTATATGTTAATACAGTGTTAACCAGGAATTTATTTATTTGTAAAATTACTATATATTTTATTTCTTTGTTTCAGATTACTGGAATTGCTGTTTGAACCCATTTTAAATATAGATATTGATTTTTTTTTTGTTAGAAAACATTATTAGTTATCAGGAATACTTAATCATGAATATTAACAACTTACCGTTAATGTTTAAAATATGTCTAACAATTAAAAGATCAACTCTTTATTTGGAAAACAATTTCTTTAAATATATCTGACTCTGGGGTTTTATTCCTTTCGTTCGTTAATTAATTATTACTTCCTTTTTATTTTATTGTTCATTTTTTAATAGCAACAATAAATATGGATAGATTTTACAAAAAATATATATTAAATAGATTAGACTATATTTGGATTGTAGGTTTAGTAATGAGTGTAACATTAAGTGAATTTTGTTTAGCATTAAGCGCTAGTCGTACTGTCAGAACGAAATACGGTGATGTAAGTGGTGTAATTGTTACACCAGATAATCGACATTTAGATGCGGTTGAAGTGTTTCGCGGTATACCATACGCATCACCACCGATAGGATCTTTAAGATTTATGCCACCAGTTACCGGTGCATTATGGTCCGGTGTTAAAGTCGCTGATCGTTTCAGTCCGGTTTGTCCTCAAAGATTACCCGATATATCAAATGAAACATTAGCACTTAAAGTAATGCCCAGAGGACGATTGGAATATCTCAAGAGATTACTACCATATCTCAAGAATCAAAGTGAAGACTGCTTATATCTTAATATCTACGCTCCAGCACAAGGTAATACTCTTATAATGTTATACTAATTTTGTATTTTAATATTATTTTAAATCCAGGATTAATATCTGGAAATTAAAAATGTTTTTATTCAATGTAGAAAAAAGTAATATTGAATCATCTTAACTGATGAATTAATAATAATATAATCTTTTAATTACAATTTTAATTTTGAGAATTAGCGTTACAGTTTGCATCATTTACCCGCAGCCGGAAGGGGCAATCTCAGGTAATGAAGTACCCTATATTATTCACTCGAGTAAATGTATAATCAAATTAAAATCTGGATTTAGGTGTTACTAATAGGGAAAACGGATTGATTTACATAGCTGGGAGTAGTAATTAATAGTAACTTGAACTGGAGGGCTCAAATCAATACATCTGTTTAAACACAATGTCGCGTGTTCGCGGCCCGATCAGGATATTCGGAGATTGACAGTTGAAAATGTTTTTATAATTATAATTTATTAGTTAAAGAACATAAGTAAAGTAAGACAAATCAGTTTTAATAATAATAATAATAGTAATAATAATAATAATAAAAGGTATAGTAATCACAACCGCAATAATAATCAGAATAATAGTAATAAAGAAATAAAAAAATCTTCCAACAATAATAATTAGAATACTGACAATAAGAGCAATAGTAAAAAATAATAATATTTAATGTAAATAATAACAATAAGCTAATATTACATATAAAACTATATTTAAAGTAATCGTCAGGATTTAATGAAAACCAGAATTCAGTTCCTTTGACAAATGACATTACGTGACCGCTAGTCTTGTATTAACAACAATAGTGGTACAATAGATAAGACAAGTATAAAGTTCTTTAACTGCAAATACCTTTGCTGTTCACAAATAAAATTACCCTAATAGTTTATGAATGAAATTTAGTACATTATCTCGTTCACTAATCGTCTTACAATAACTCATCGAACCATTACTTGTTTCGTATACCGGGAATAGTTGCGGTGTCAAACCTGGACTCCTTCACTGACCTCGCAGAATCCTCTCGCGGACTGATTCACAGACTCTCCTCGCGGAACTGATTTTTAACTGTTCTTCCACGGAATATTTATACTCCTAACCTCTTTACCTGTCGGACTCAACCCAACACGAAGCGTGAGAATGATCTACCAAGCCCTTTCGTTCCCGTGCATTCCTAACCTTCGTCCGGTAAGTCTTCTCACTGAACGAACATTTTTTTAGTGTATCAGTGGGCAGTATTACAAAAGCGATTGTTAAAAGGACCTGTTAACTTTACTAAAAGGGTTTCTTTTAGCCCCTTTCTGATTTCTAGTATTATTATATTTTCTACTACTTTCTTTTTAATTGGTAGGAATCCGTTACTCAGGTCCGATATACCGGTCTTGTTACAATAACATTTTAATTTTTTTTTTGTTTTTATTATAGATGAAATGCCATTTACGCACCCCCTATAACTGAGGGAGTGTCGGATTCGCATTGGTTCGGCTAGATGTTATTAAGAGCCTATGTATACCCGCACCCTACCGACTAAAACTCATATCTCACCGTTTCTCCTCCTCCGTGGTCGGTCCTGGAGTTTAAGCATTGCGCAGGCCCAGAAGGTGCCTTTAGGGTCCAGGAGTTCAGAGTCTCTGTGCTTCATCACCGTCGTCGATCCGCACAAGTGCAGATGCACGTCAGCTCCACAGGGGGCTGTCCTTCGCCCCTTCACCTTTAAGTCACTTTCTTCGTCTGAGTCTCAGGTCTTTTGTATGGAACTCTGATTCCTTGCTGGATGATCTTCAGTCCTCTTACTGATCTGGGTCCTAAATCAGGTTCCCATTCTGTAACTTCTCTCGCTTTAGTTTTCAGTTATATGTATGATATTCAAATGATCTAATTATAATTCATTTGGATGTCTTTGCTCCAATAGGTATTACTACTGTTTGGGTTTAGCTATTGATAATAACATAAATACATTTTTTAGTCTAATCACACAATAGACACGCATTAGTCAAATCACAGTTACATGATTGTATATTAATTTGTGAGGAATTTAATATATTGTCTATTAGATATAATATATTATAAATCTAATTTCTTATGTTAATAATATAAATCGTTGTAAATTACAATAACTCATATTCCAGAAATATCTTTACGTAAATTCTTTTACTTTTAATTAATTTATAATTGAATTCCAGACAAATAAAAAATAATAATTAATTTAACTCCATCTATTCCTTTGTTTTATTGAATAATTAAATCGTTTAGAATAGAAATATAATGAAAATCTATTTAAATAAAGATAGCTGTTACAAGTCAGATTTATTTTGAATTAAATTTTACATAATAAAATTTATTCTAAATTTTAATAAATAAAAATTCATTAAATTAATGTAATCGATTCGGTTATATAATGACTAATTGATTTGACTAATTAATTTAACTTTTTACCTAACCGGGTATTTAAATCATAAAAATTATTAACGGATTAATAAATGATCGATACACAGATGGCTAGTACTTGTACTAGTAATAACACTTGATACTCAATGTTATATTGCAATTTTTTAATGAGTCTATATATATACATATAATTATAAAAAAAACCTCTCAGTTGTTTGTGTAATAGACAATAAATATTTTATTTTATTTTACTCTTTAGGTGACGCAACAATTTTATATTATTGTACAAAACAAAACCCTGATGTGGACACTACATAACCTTCTTATACGCCTATTGATTTACATATACACATTGCTGCACTTCATTTAAACTTATTTCATTTGAAAGTGAGATACGATGGTCTAATTCTTTAATAAAGTGGGCACTTAAACAATTTCTAAAATATTAGTTTTAATTAACATCAAATATTTATACAATTATTAATTCAACAATCTTACCTGAAATATTAGGTTAGAGTAAAAGTCCATTTATTACTCTTTAAATAAATGTAAGTATTATATCTACCTAATACTATATTTAGGTAGATTTTATAAGAAAGCTACTTATTGTAATGATACATGATTCGACTTCCGAAAGATTTCGACATATCTTCGTGTTTCACATCCCCCAGACCCCAAAACCACCGTCAGTTCAAAAGTATATATATATATATTTATATACCACTTTCTTTTGGACATTATAACTGCCGTAATTTTGCGCTAATCACTTTCAAATTAATACATAAAATATAAAGACTCAAAATTTCGGTCGAGTTCGTTGATGGACAAAATCGGACCAGGAGGGTGGAAATGGGGTTATTTGAAAAAAAAAAAAAACATAATATCGCTATAACTTTCCTATTAAGTAAATACCGAATTTGTTAAAAGTTCCTACTATTCTTTGTATAAGGTGCTAAAACTTATGTAATTGAATTTTTTTTGATATCGCCAACCATAGGTCCAGAGATGGGAAAAATGTGGTTTCTAAGACAAAAAAATCATACCTTCTTTAATAGATACAGAATCGAATCGGTTTAAAGTGGTCATTAGTCCTCTAAACATTACCTAAAAATCTTTGTCTGTAACAATTTCTTATATGGCCAACTCTTATAGCAAGGGATGACTAAAATATAACTGGAAATTGGATGGGGCTTGTCGAATGCTAAACATGTGAAATTCTTTTCACATCCAACCATTGTCGTATTGAGTAAATTTGAAGTTTAAAAATATCGATTTTTGAAATTTGTTGAAATTTTTTAGTTTATTTAAACTTTTAATAATAATAAAACAAAATTTCCTCATAATTCACCCCCACTAGAAAATAATAAATCTTAGGTTATTATTATTGGTTGCATATTTATCATTGGAATTTTTTTTTAGTTTCTTTCATTTAACATATTAAACAAGGAAAAATCAATAAATGTAATTGGATGATGATTTTGGTGTTGGTCAGCTGAAAATAATAATGGATATTTAAATATTTGTTCATGTATCGTTATTTTCCACTATATAAGAATAAATAATCAGTGCCTTAAAAGTATAACAACTTTGTTGTTAGCTTTTTTCAGTTAGTAATCAACTGTTTTTTAAATAATTCTTCCATTCTACTACTGTAAAAGCATTCATTTCAAGTTTTATTTGAGAATTTTATGCAGTTAATAAATTTTACATGGTTTATGTGCGTCTGAACGAAAAATTTTATGTGGGTAATTTTTGTGACCGGTAATATATGAAAATCAATATTTTACGATACAGCAGTTTTGATACTACTGGATATGTTACTGTCGAAATTATTTATGGCACTGTGTTTTTTTACAGCTCCTTCGTTGACTTTTATGCAATTGAAATACCTTTTCCTGACCTCTTACTACATTTTCGCAGGGTTTGTAAAATATCATGCTGTTGAATAAATTTAATTGTGTTTTCTTTCATTTTAATATTTTCTAAACAAACGAATGAAATTCATTTTAACAACGCTCATTAACTGATAACATTATACAGATAATTATTTATAATGACTCACAAAGTGGTGATAAGCTTTCTTTTCTACGTGATTCAAATTAGAGAAATATAAATTATAATCTCCATCCTATATTTAACTTTGTTATTTTTATTACTATTATTACTTGTTTTTATTTTTATCCTAGGATCAGTATTTGATCGATATTTATTTGTTTTATTTGAATAAATCTCTTAATGTGAGGAAAAACCCATGTAGATAAATATCGAAATAATAATTATGGATATTAAACTTGTTGAAATATATTCTTTGGAAGGATGGATTTATTTAATTTTTTTTTACTTTTATAGCCTCATTATATTCTAGTAAATCTATTGATAAGTGGTTTAGTGATTTTTTAAATTTTCTTTTTGTGCAATAAAATTTTAATATCTTGTCTAAAGATTTTCACCCATAATCGTTGAAGGAATTCGGTATTTGATTTAATGTGATTGCAACAAAATTGGACGCTCTATGTCCACATTACCGTAATAACTTAGAATTTTATAACAATAGAATACAATTGTATAATAGAATTTTTGAAATTTTGTATAGACTTGTTTCGTTGTTATTAGAATATGGTTTGTCTCAAGAAAAAATTGAAAGAATTTCAGGATATGTTGTACTAACGAAAATAGAGAAAATAATTCACATAATTATTGATTTAGAAATGCTTAGTTTTCGATTATAATTTACGAAAATATTCACTTTGAACAAAATTTGATTAAGGATATTATATTATTTTTGACAAGAAATGTTGAATAAAACAGGTCACAGAACTATATTTCTTCATTAGAGGAATTTCGAATCGTATTAGGAAGTATTTCTTGATATACAGAGCGTTTAATAATGTTCTTAAGAGTTACAAAAATTCAGTACAAAAAAAGTATTTCACTTAAATGAAACCTGAAAGAAACAATAATAACCAAGCGCTGTTAAAATAGTTTTAATCCTATATTGCAAACTAAAGCGAACGATTTTTCTGAAAAATTCGGTAAACCATGTGAAATAACTTCAGCTTAAATACAACAGTTCCATCAGGGTCACGATATTGTATCGGGGAGAATAAACAGCGAGGCCGCAGCAGCTGCAACCATATTAATAATCAACACATAAGTGTGTCGCAATATCGCAGGCGTTCAATGAAGTGTGTCGTCGGTCAAAAAAGGTTGACAACTATTATCTTAGTACAGTACAGCCCCGATATAACGCGGATTATAACCTTTCCCCCCAAAATATATCTGAAAAAATATCGTATCTTCCGGACTTAACTTGTTTCTATGTAAGTACACATTATCGGCTGTTTCTATTAAACCATTATTGTTTGAATTTTTTTTTTTACTTGATCTATTTGTGATTTAAAATTTACTTCTCGAAATAACGCGGGTATCACGTAAGTCCACCGATATCCACGTTAGCGGAGTTACAGTATAAACCAACATACTTGGCGTTTATAGACCTAGAAAAGGCATTCGATAACGTAGACTGGAATAAAATGCTCAGCATTTAAAAAAAATTAGGGTTCAAATACAGAGATAGAAGAACAATTGCTAACATGTACAGGAACCAAACAGCAACAGTAATAATTAAAGAACATAAGAAAGAAGCCGTAATAAGAAATGCAGTCCGACAAGGATGTTCCCTATCTCCGTTACTTTTTAATCTTTACATGGAACTAGCAGTTAATGATGTTAAAGAACAATTTAGATTCGTAGTAACAGTACAAGGTGAAAAGATAAAGATGCTACGATTTGCTGATGATATAGTAATTCTAGCCGAGAGTAAAAAGGATTTAGAAGAAACAATGAACGGCATAGATGAAGTCCTACGCAAGAACTATGGCATGAAAATAAACAAGAACAACACAAAAGTAATGAAATGTAGTAGAAATAACAAAGATGGACCACTGAATGTGAAAATAGGAGAAAAGATTATGGAGGTAGAAGAATTTTGTTATTTGGGAAGTAGAATTACTAAAGATGGACGAAGCAGGAGCGATATAAAATGCCGAATAGCACAAGCTAAACTAGCCTTCAGTAAGAAATATAATTTGTTTACATCAAAAATTAATTTAAATGTCAGGAAAAGATTTTTGAAAGTGTATGTTTGGAGTGTCGCTTTATATGGAAGTGAAACTTGGACGATCGGATTATCTGAGAAGAAAAGATTAGAAGCTTTTGAAATGCGGTGTTATAGGAGAATGTTAAAAATCAGACTGGGTGGATAAAGTGACAAATGAATATGTATTGCGGCAAATAGATGAAGAAAGAAGCATTTGGAAAAATATAGTTAAAAGAAGAGACAGACTTATAGGCCACATACTAAGGCATCCTGGAATAGTCGCTTTAATATTGGAAGGACAGGTAGAAGGGAAAAATTGTGTAGGCAGGCCACGTTTGGAATATGTAAAACAAATTGTTAGGGATGTAGGATGTAGAGGGTATACTGAAATGAAACGACTAGATAGGGAATCTTGGAGAGCTGCATCAAACCAGTTAAATGACTGAAGACAAAAAGAAAAAAAAAATCGTTTGTTATCAAAAGGGTTGTGGCCTTCAAGATCCCCCGATCTTAATCTAGCAGACCTTTTCCTTTGGAGGTATTTAAAAAGTATAGGTTTTAAAAATAATCCTCATGCACTTCACGAATTAACATGGAAAGTGAGATTTCAAACATTAATGAGCAAACATAACGAAAAGTGGCTGCAAATGTTATGAAACGTGTACAAACCTGCATCGGGATCACAGGATATCATTTTCAACATCTTTGTAAAGTTATTAGAGGTTACTTGAATATTTTCGTTTAAGTATCTTATTAACATTAATCTTTTTTGTAATAAATTCACGTTGTCAAACAAAGGGATTGCGTCCTTTATGAAATACCCTTATAATAAATAATGCTGTTTTTAACAATAACAATAACAGAAAATTATAGAGAACAGTGATTCAATTGTCGTGTTATACAAAATTATAATATTGCCTAAATTGTTTCACCTCGTTCATCCTTTCATATGTAGCTCTTTCATTCTGTGTGTTCGAATGTGTGTACGCGTGTACACGCGCGCTTGGGTCTGTATGTGTTTACGCTATGTACTTTTAATAATCGTTATTTTACTATTTTCGTCTGTATTTTCCAATATCATTGCAATTAAGAGAATTTAAAGTGTAATCTATAATAAAATTTTGTTGCTAGTTTTCCTGCGGGGAAAATAATACAAGTTTACGATAGCATAAATTCAATGATATTGCAGTATGGTTCAAATAAATGAGATTAACATAAATTAATAGGCTTATTTAAATACAGCGCAGTTTTTTACATTATCTAAATGAGTAAACATATAACAGTATTTTTTTTTTCGTTTAATTTCAAACCGTAGTAAGTTTATACTATACTCGTATAGTTTAGTTATTAATATTGATAGTATTAAAACAGTTTTTCACCCCTTTTATTAAAAAAAAATTTTAATTTAGTTTGAATGGATCAATTAAATTTATTAATTGGATTCTACTCTTCAGTATTAATGTTTTATTTAAGCAAAAAAAAATCTGTAATAACAGATTTACTCCTTATAAACACCATTGTATTTTGAGGGATTTTACACCGTGCGCTGAGAATGTTTTCTAAAAAGATAATGCTGCGTTGCGTGCAATTTTCTTCCACAAATTAATCAGGTTCATGACTTTTAGATAAGAAGATGTGTCTGGTTCTTTGTAATTCACTGTGTGTTCGTCGCCTTACATCGATAGAGATCGTGTCTTTATGTATACGTTTTGAATGGTTTTGTTTTCAGAACAGTGAATATTTCTCGTTGAGTTCACGTCTTCCATGAAAACTGTGGTTGTATAAAGGAAAGACTGGTTTTTCTATTAGATTTCCAGGTATATTTATTCCTAATCGATTGAGTATTAATTGAGAAATTTAGGAAAATGGAATCGATAAAGGAGTATCAGCAAATTGTAGATCATGGCTAATCGATGAAGAAAAACTGCAATATATACCAGCTACTATGTAGTAAAGTACTCTTAAGTCCACGCGAAAATTAACCCGAAAGAAAAACATAGTTGTTGAAACTGCTCACAAGAAATTTGTATAGAAATTCAGTTTCATTCCATACAAAGGTAAAGTGATTCAAACGTTATTGATCATAGATTATGGAAAGCGAATTCAATAATATAATTGGTTTCAATAGATTTTAGTGGACCATTATAACGATATTTTTGACTATTTTCTATTCCGATGAGGTATAGTTCCCATATGGTATTGGTACGTTTCAGTCTGTCTGCAATCTACATCTCGTGTATGTAATGCCTGAAAATTGGGGATGTAGATCTTAATATTCTGCTGAAGAATAGACAGCCCAGTATTCTTCGTAGAAAAAAATATAACTCACGTCGTTATTGCGAGATTATTCTTATCTTTTAAACGGATTTGAATACTAGATCGTGGATACCGCTGTTCTTTGGTGGTTGGGTTTCAATTAAACATACATCTCAGAAATGGACGACCTGAGAGTGTACAAGACTACACTTCACTTACACTCATACATATCATCCTCTAAAGTAATACCTATCTATGAGTGTAAATGGAAGTGTAGTTTTATTTAGTCTCAGGTCGACCAGGTTAATTGAATCCCGACCACCAAACAACACCGGTATCCACGATCTAGTATTCAAATCTGTACAAAAGTAACTGCCTTTACTAGGATTTGAACCTTAGAACTCCCGACTTCGAAATTAGCTGATTTCCGAAGAGCGTTCACCATTAGACCAACCCGGTGGGTGAGATACTCTTCACTCGTTGTTACCACACGCTTATTTATATCGCCGTCACCGCATCCTCGTCAAACTCGGGCTTTGGGAAACTACTTTGCTTGTCATCACGGCTACGCCGAACTTAGCTTCGCAGAACTACTGACTATTCCCGCCGGTCCCTGACGGTTCTGATCTGCGGTCTGTAGAACCAGTACGCGTCTTATCTATTTAATCGTTGAAGCGTCATCATCCATACCCTTACGTTTTTCTGTAAATTATTATTCTGTTTCAGTAATCGTTCTGGTCAAAATACAGCTTTTGAAGGTGTCATTTTCTGTATTATAAAGAGTAGATTGTTAAATAGACTTGTAAATCTGAGAAAAGAATATTTTTCCTTCTTTATTCTTCTATTCATTATTATTTTCTATTTCTACCTTCTTAATAGGACGAAATTCTTTATACTGGTCCTGTTACATTTATACTGTGTTTACAATTTCTTTCCACATTATTACCACCAATTCATTCTATTTTCTTTGAAGCAAAAAGTAATTTATTTTAATTATGTGTTCATTATCTATTAGCTCTTTAACTCAACCAATTTTTTTTTTTTTTATTCGTTCAACGTTATATACATTTAAATAACAAACATTTATTTATGAAATTTTAACTCGATCACACTGAACGTATTTTATACAGTTTCCATATTTAAATTTTAAATTGGTGTATCATTACTTGAAATACTTATCAGTAAACTACACATTCTTGATAAAAAAATAGATTTTTGTCATTTATTTATATAGGGTATAAAAAAAAAAAATCAATAAAAAGGCAACAAATTTAACTCTCTCCCGTGTTGGTAAAAGGTATGATGAGGGGTAAACTAAAAGTGTCACTTTTAATTTATAGTCTCATGTAGCATTTTAAAAAAAAGTTTTAGTATAATAACAAAATTAAAAAATCTTGTTTAATTTTTTTTTTTTTAATTTCGGCCAGGAAATTCCGATTTATACAACACAGTATTGTAGTAAAACCTCTTATGTGGACACCACGTGACTTCCTTGTATGCCTATTAAATTATATGCACACATTTTTAAAAAAATGAAAAGTACATAAAATTTTATTTCATTAATAACTTCTGATGTTATTTTTTTTATTGTTATTTAAATTTTTATTGTAAGGTTTTTTACAATCAAAGGTTAATAATTATTAATAAATCGATATAGTTAAATTTAAAAAAAAAAAGTAAAAGAAAATAGATTAAATCTGATTTGAACATATGTGCCTTCTTCCCCTTCTAAGATGTAAATATTTCATTAATTAAAATTTCATTTGGCTATCACTCTGGAACTAATGAAAATAAGTACCATTTACGTACGATATATCACTGAATAGCTATCAATGAGGGCTTATTACTGCCAAAAAGTCTAAAATCTAATTTTTTTTTTTATTTTGAACACTTTTGGCCTAGTTGATTGCAGTAAAAAGGAGAGGTGCACAACTAGTTGATACAATAGTTCTAAATCCAAAATTTCAACAAACTACGGCTAATCGTTTTTGAGTTATGTGAGATACATACGTACAGACATCACGCCGAAACTAGTAAAAATAGATTCAGGGATGGCGGAAATGGATATTTACGTTGAAATCTGAAAACCGAAATTTTTCGCGATCACAATACTTCCTTTACTTTGTACAAAGAAGTGAAAATGTTTTGCATGATTTACTACCTGATTGGAAGAAAATTTTTTAATAAATTTAAAATACGTTTTTAAAATTTCAAACAAAGTTCCTTACATCACTGCAAAGTTTTTGTTTTATAATTTTTACATTAGGGATAACTTTACTAAAAATATTGCTGGAGAGGAAAAAATAAAATATGCAAAAATCTCATGCGCTTTTTTAACGAGTGAATATTTTTTTAAATTTTTTTCCGGTTGTATAACAATTAACATTAATGAAATAATTCTGAATAATTTAAATAGTAGTATAGTATTGTATATATATATATATATGAAACCACTGTTTTATATCTTTTTTTAAGAAGTTAGAAAAAGAAAAATTGTTATCTGTTATAAATTGATATTTAATCATTCAAAAGCCTCAGTCAAAATATTAAAGTTAATCGATATTTTGTGGGTTAACAGTCTTTTGAATTTAAAAGTAAAATCTTAAAATACATATTTTGATAACATATATATATATATATATTTCATTTTTTAACAAAAATTATTGCATTAAAATTATTATTTTTACGCTAGCCGGTCAGGGCACGCTTCACTCGCTCTTCCGTCTGACTAAGGGCGGATCCTACTGGACTCCTACTGTGTTCATTATACTCATGCTTGTAAAAATAATACTGATAAACAACAATTAAAGCCTATTCAACTTATAAAACTTCATTACACTGTAATCTCTACAGAACAATAGTTTGGTCACCTCAGGACTCGAAACTTTGAGTGATTGAAGGATACGGGTTTTTAGAACACTCGGCCCCCAACTTAAAAACAGTAATTATACCTGGTCATAAGACTTTTTAGGGTAACAAGAGTAATTTGCATGGTTCTTAGCCTTATTCATCACGAGGAGTTGTTTTTAAGGGTAACGGGTGCCCAGGTGCTCTCCAACCACGCAAACTTGAACCTTTGTTTTGGTTCCGCCTGGCACCTGATGAGCTGTGCGTCTGCGGAAAGGTCCAGTCGAACGAACACATGATGTTTGACTGCCCAGCTTTTCGGGAGCCAGAATTCAGGTCAACCTAGGATTTAGAAGCCAAAGGGAAAATTGGTCACTCATAAGCGGCGACAACCTCATTGTCGGACGTGTGGGTGTTCTCCTTGATGCCGTTGCGTTGTTCAGTCGACATCAGTAGTTATTCGGGGAAAACCGTGCTGCTGTGGGAAGCTACCTGTGAGTGATGGCTGGCCACCACCCAATAAAGCTCCAAGCGCTTTAATATGGTGGACAGGTACTTTCTGGCATTCAGCGACCTAGGCTTCGCAGCGAATTGCTGTCTTGACGATGTAAATTAATTTATTGAGTGTTATATATATTTTATAAATTGACGGAGTGCGCCTACCCATTTATTTTTTAGTAATATATGACAAGAAAGCGGTTGGACAAAGCGATGTGTGGCACAACGCTTAGTTCTCTCACTAAATTACGTTAGCTCCAGGAGTCAGTTAGGACTGATCGCTTAACTGTTTCGAG